>NW_024097546.1:0-140686 GCF_016545835.1 Crotalus tigris | reverse complement strand
ATATGTTGCTTCGTTAGTTGTTACCGGGTTGGGAGCCCAAGTCCTTTTTCCTTCCCTATTCGTAACCTCTCCACCATCCCAGACATCACTTCCCTTTGTGAGCGGGGGTAGGCAATAATCCACACTGCCTTCAATATCACTACATGCCCCAGGGCTGCTTTGATCCTGTTTTCCTATCTCCCGGGATTATAACACAAGCTCGTAGTCCCCCCCCATACTATTCCTCCTCCCCTCCTTCTTCCCATAGGTTCTCCTGAGCGGTCTACTGTTCGTTTCCACGCTCTCTCTCTTGCGCGCAGTCGCGATGTTTCTTGCCGTTGTTCCGTTATCAGTGCTTCGTTGTTCCGTCCATTGTTGGAGAGCACTACTGCCGTTCATCCCCAATTCTCCGTGCCCACTCCGTATAGTGCTCCTCCCCTTTAACTGCAATCGCTGTTTTGTCTCGCAACTTGGTGTTGGGAGTATCCGAGGGGGATGCATTCTTCTACTCGACTGTGACCGGGTTGTCATGGTGTGTGTGGTGCGTGTGGTAATATCCTCAACGGGGGGTTCGTCCTCGGTCTCGTCATGTTGGTTGAGCTTGGTTATATTCCGTTTTTCTTTCAGTTCATCGGGCTCTACTCCATCTCCATTCCGTCCCACCAATGATCCGTTCTCTATGGGTCGTGGCGCACTCAGCCGCAGTTGCTTGCTGGAATCAGTCTGTTGTTGATCCGTGAGAGGGGAGCTGTCAATGGAAACTCCATTGCTGTAATTACGTAGGGAGGAGGCCAGGGCGGCTTTTTGATTGGGTCCCCTCCCCATATCAGTACGATTACCAGTACTCCATATTTTTAGAGCTTGGTGCGCTGCGCACAAATCCACACGTCGATTGATAGATTCCGTTCCTGAGAACCATGCCTCTTTCAATAGGCGACCTCTTTGTGTCATATCATTGGCCAAAATTTGTGCGTTCTCAAAATCGAAGCGATGGCCGTGTTCCGCTACATGGGCCCAGATCTGCGAATGTTGCTCGCCTCGTTTAAGGGCCAGCTTGTGCTCGTGTAAACGAGTCTTGAGTCTTTTCGAGGTCTCGCCTATATAATGGCTCTGACAGTCTGTGCAGTTGATTCTATATACTACAGCTGACCTCTCGACAGTAGGAAGCTGGTCCTTGGGGCGCATCACTTTAGCTCGTAGAGTCTGGGTAGGTTTGTGAGCTACCTGTATGTTGTAGGGTGCTAGGATTCTGGCAGTGGCTTCTGACACGTTGTTGATGTATGGTAGTGACACTCGTACGGTTCGTGTCCCAGGTTCTTCTCTTTGTTGTTCATGTCGAGGTCCTGGTGCCATACTGTGTCGCTTAATAAATCTTGGGGGGTACCCATTCATTCGGCATATACGGAACAGGTGTTTTCTTTCTTCTGCCTTAGACTCCCTAGTGCTACAGTGCGATTGCACCCGTTTAAACAGGGTCTTGATACAGCTGGCCTTATGGGAGGCCGGATGGTTGCTATAGAAATGGAGGATGCGATCCGTGTGGGTGGGCTTCCGATAGACCCTGGTGTTAAGAGTTCCATCTAGGGAACGTTGGACTAACACGTCCAAAAAGGCTATCGAGCCCCGGATCTCCTCCTCCATCGTAAATTTAATGTCCGGGTATATTGAATTTAATACTCCCATAAAGCTAGCCAGATGACAGCGTTTGACGACAGCAAAAGTGTCGTCAACATACCGTGCCCAGAACTTGGGCTGTTGATGGGTCATGGCCTCGTGCTCCAGTTGTTGTAGAACCGCTTCCGCCACCACGCTGGATATTGGGGAGCCCATCGGTGTGCCCTTGACTTGCTCGTATATATTGTCTTGAAAGGAGAAGTAAGTTGTAAGGCATAGCTCGATGAGTTGCGCTAGATCTCCCGGTTGCAGAGAATCTCGGTGTCCAGTTTTTCCTAGTTTTTCTAATCTGTCCCTTAAGACTCTCAGGGCCAGGTCTTGAGGGATGGAGGTGAAGAGTGAGGTGACGTCAAAAGAGACCATCACCTCATCCTCCTCCACCCTAAGGGCCCTGATCCTCTCCAGGAACTCCTCCGCGGATCTAACTGTAGTAGGGCTGCCATCGACCAGGTAGGATATGCGATCACTAAGCCACTTCGCCAACCCCGAAATGGGAGTGCCCCTGAACGACACGATAGGGCGAAGTGGAATATCCTCCTTATGGATCTTTGGCAGCCCATAAAACCTTGGGAGCGCCGAGTCATTGGGCCGTATTCTCCTTAAAGTATCTTCATCAAGTTTCTTTGACCGTTTAAAACCGTCAAGTAGCGTATTGATTTTATTTTTCAAGGTCACCATGGGGTCTTTCTTGATAATTCTGTAAGCAGTCCTGTCACTTAGTAATAGCAATGCTTTGGCCACATAGAGTGTCCTGTCCATCACCACTGTGGCCCTCCCCGTGTCAGCGGGGAGTATCACAATGGTGGCGTCCCTCTTGAGATGCTCTAGGGCCTCTATTTCATCCCTAGTTAACACTTGGTGGTACCTGTGGCGCATAAGCAGCCCCGTGACCTGCTGCCTAATTAAGCTCATAGAATTCTCCCCCATATTCTCGGGGTGTATGGCGGGTTCTAACGCGGCGATGAAATCCAGCAGATTTGCATCCATCAGATTATGTCCTACGTCGCGCTGCAGCAGCGTAAGTTGGGGGCGGGTAAGGGTCTTTGAGGACAAGTTATGCACCAAATTATCCATATCCCCGTTACCCTTTTGTCCCCGTAGAGAGTCTATCTTACGTTGGAGGCGTGTGGCAGTCTGTTGGTTGGTTCTCTCAGCCATTAACTGAGAGGCAGTCGTGAACAATGTAGCAAGGGTCTGTCAGAACAACACTTCCAAATGCTCGACCAGCACGTTCAGTTAATGGCTGAGAGAACCAACCAACAGACTGCCACACGCCTCCAACGTAAGATAGACTCTCTACGGGGACAAAAGGGTAACGGGGATATGAATAATTTGGTGCATAACTTGTCCTCAAAGACCCTTACCCGCCCCCAACTTACGCTGCTGCAGCGCGACGTAGGACATACTCTGATGGATGCAAATCTGCTGGATTTCATCGCCGCGTTAGAACCCGCCATACACCACGAGAATATGGGGGAGAATTCTATGAGCTTAATTAGGCAGCAGGTCACGGGGCTGCTTATGCGCCACAGGTACCACCAAGTGTTAACTAGGGATGAAATAGAGGCCCTAGAGCATCTCAAGAGGGACACCACCATTGTGATACTCCCCGCTGACAAGGGGAGGGCCACAGTGGTGATGGACAGGACACTCTATGTGGCCAAAGCATTGCTATTACTAAGTGACAGGACTGCTTATAGAATTATCAAGAAAGACCCCATGGTGACCTTGAAAAATAAAATCAATAAGCTACTTGACGGTTTTAAACGGTCAAAGAAACTTGATGAAGATACTTTAAGGAGAATACGGCCCAATGACTCGGCGCTCCCAAGGTTTTATGGGCTGCCAAAGATCCATAAGGAGGATATTCCACTTCGCCCTATCGTGTCGTTCAGGGGCACTCCCATTTCGGGGTTGGCGAAGTGGCTCAGTGATCGCATATCCGACCTGGTCGATGGCAGCCCTACTACAGTTAGATCTGCGGAGGAGTTCCTGGAGAGGATCAGGACCCTTAGGGTGGAGGAGGATGAGGTGATGGTCTCTTTTGACGTCACCTCACTCTTCACCTCCATCCCTCAAGACCGGGCCCTGAGAGTCTTAAGGGACAGATTAGAAAAACTAGGAAAAACTGGACACCGAGATTCTCTGCAACCGGGAGATCTAGCGCAACTCATTGAGCTATGCCTTACAACTTACTTCTCCTTTCAAGACAATATATACGAGCAAGTCAAGGGCACACCGATGGGCTCCCCAATATCCAGTGTGGTGGTGGAAGCGGTTCTACAACAACTGGAACACGAGGCCATGACCCGTCAACAGCCCAAGTTCTGGGCACGGTATGTTGACGACACTTTTGCTGTCGTCAAACGCTGTCATCTGGCTGGCTTTATGGGAGTATTAAATTCAATATATCCGGACATTAAATTCACGATGGAGGAGGAGATCCGGGGCTCGATAGCCTTTTTGGACGTGTTAGTCCAACGTTCCCTAGATGGAACCCTTAACACCAGGGTCTATCGGAAGCCCACCCACACGGATCGCATCCTCCATTTCTATAGCAACCATCCGGCCTCCCATAAGGCCAGCTGCATCAAGACCCTGTTTAAACGGGTGCAATCGCACTGTAGCACTAGGGAATCTAAGGCAGAAGAAAGAAAACACCTGTTCCGTATATGCCGAATGAATGGGTACCCCCCAAGATTTATTAAGCGACACAGTATGGCACCAGGACCTCGAAATGAACAACAAAGAGAAGAAACTGGGACACGAACCGTACGAGTGTCACTACCATACATCAACAACGTGTCAGAAGCCACTGCCAGAATCCTAGCACCCTACAACATACAGGTAGCTCACAAACCTACCCAGACTCTACGAGCTAAAGTGATGCGCCCCAAGGACCAGCTCCCTACTGTCGAGAGGTCAGCTGTAGTATATAGAATCAACTGCACAGACTGTCAGAGCCATTATATAGGCGAGACCTCGAAAAGACTCAAGACTCGTTTACACGAGCACAAGCTGGCCATTAAACGAGGCGAGCAACATTCACAGATCTGGGCCCATGTAGCGGAACACGGCCATCGCTTCGATTTTGAGAACGCACAAATTTTGGCCAATGATATGACAAAAAGAGGTCGCCTATTGAAAGAGGCATGGTTCTCAGGAACGGAATCTATCAATCGACGTGTGGATTTGTGCGCAGCGCACCAAGCTCTAAAAATATGGAGTACTGGTAATCGTACTGATATGGGGAGGGGACCCAATCAAAAAGCCGCCCTGACCTCCTCCCTACGTAATTACAGCAATGGAGTTTCCACTGACAGCTCCCCTCTCACGGATCAACAACAGACTGAGTCCAGCAAGCAACTGCGGCTGAGTGCGCCACGACCCATAGAGAACGGACCATTGGTGGGACGGAATGGAGATGGAGTAGAGCCCGATGAACTGAAAGAAAAACGGAATATAACCAAGCTCAATCAAGATGACGAGACCGAGGACGAACCCCCCGTTGAGGATATTACCACACGCACCACACACACCATGACAACCCGGTCACAGTCGAGTAGAAGAATGCATCCCCCTCGGATACTCCCAACACCAAGTTGCGAGACAAAACAGCGATTGCAGTTAAAGGGGAGGAGCACTATATGGAGTGGGAACGGAGAATTGGGGATGAACGGCAGTAGTGCTCTCCAACAATGGACGGAACAACGAAGCACTGATAACGGAACAACGGCAAGAAACATCGCGACTGCGCGCAAGAGAGAGAGCGTGGAAACGAACAGCAGACCGCTCAGGAGAACCTACGGGAAGACGGAGGGGAGGAGGAATAGTATGGGGGGGGACTACGAGCTTGTGTTACAATCCCGGGAGATAGGAAAACAGGATCAAAGCAGCCTTGGGGCATGTAGTGATATTGGAGGCAGTGTGGATAATTGCCTACCCCCGCTCACAAAGGGAAGTGATGTCTGGGATGGTGGAGGGGTTACGAATAGGGAAGGAAAAAGGACTTGGGCTTCCAACCCGGTAACAACTAACGAAGCAACATATAATCGAACTCAAACTAACCATGGAACGGAGATAGATGCTGACGTGGGGCGTATGCTTAGGACTCAGCCCGATCAGCTGGGGCCTATGACGCGCTCCAGGAGCCGGAAACAGGCATTAAAGAACTGTATATAAGACTCCCCCCCGGCGTTTGCCTTTTAACCCTGACGATGTCAAGTGTATTTGACGAAAGCTCGGTGGATTAAATTCTATTTTTGATAGATATTCTCTTGGTGATCATTATTATTTGGACAATATGAATATTCCCAAGAGTCGCATTTTTGTTTTTATTTCTAATTACTATAACAGAGCAGTTTTGCTCATGGCAAGGCGCTGGGAAAAGTCTGCCTGTCGTATCTCGGCTTGCTATCGTAAGCTAGCCTTCCTGCACGCTTGTATGCGCGAAGAACTCCCACCTAAGTCATTGATGAGGAGACCCGCGGTGAATTCTGCTGAATGCCAGCTAGCGGTGAGACAATTTCAACGTCGTACGGTACGGGCACTCATCAATGACCAACATCGTCGGGTGGGAATCTTGAAGAGGGGAGCTGACTGCCTTCGTGAACAATGTAGCAAGGGTCTGTCAGAACAACACTTCCAAATGCTCGACCAGCACGTTCAGTTAATGGCTGAGAGAACCAACCAACAGACTGCCACACGCCTCCAACGTAAGATAGACTCTCTACGGGGACAAAAGGGTAACGGGGATATGGATAATTTGGTGCATAACTTGTCCTCAAAGACCCTTACCCGCCCCCAACTTACGCTGCTGCAGCGCGACGTAGGACATAATCTGATGGATGCAAATCTGCTGGATTTCATCGCCGCGTTAGAACCCGCCATACACCACGAGAATATGGGGGAGAATTCTATGAGCTTAATTAGGCAGCAGGTCACGGGGCTGCTTATGCGCCACAGGTACCACCAAGTGTTAACTAGGGATGAAATAGAGGCCCTAGAGCATCTCAAGAGGGACGCCACCATTGTGATACTCCCCGCTGACAAGGGGAGGGCCACAGTGGTGATGGACAGGACACTCTATGTGGCCAAAGCATTGCTATTACTAAGTGACAGGACTGCTTATAGAATCATCAAGAAAGACCCCATGGTGACCTTGAAAAATAAAATCAATAAGCTACTTGACGGTTTCAAACGGTCAAAGAAACTTGATGAAGATACTTTAAGGAGAATACGGCCCAATGACTCGGCGCTCCCAAGGTTTTATGGGCTGCCAAAGATCCATAAGGAGGATATTCCACTTCGCCCTATCGTGTCGTTCAGGGGCACTCCCATTTCGGGGTTGGCGAAGTGGCTGAGTGATCGCATATCCTACCTGGTCGATGGCAGCCCTACTACAGTTAGATCTGCGGAGGAGTTCCTGGAGAGGATCAGGACCCTTAGGGTGGAGGAGGATGAGGTGATGGTCTCTTTTGACGTCACCTCACTCTTCACCTCCATCCCTCAATACCTGGCCCTGAGAGTCTTAAGGGACAGATTAGAAAAACTAGGAAAAACTGGACACCGAGATTCTCTGCAACCGGGAGATCTAGCGCAACTCATCGAGCTATGCCTTACAACTTACTTCTCCTTTCAAGATAATATATACGAACAAGTCAAGGGCACACCGATGGGCTCCCCAATATCCAGCGTGGTGGCGGAAGCGGTTCTACAACAACTGGAACACGAGGCCATGACCCGTCAACAGCCCAAGTTCTGGGCACGGTATGTTGACGACACGTTTGCTGTCGTCAAACGCTGCCATCTGGCTGGCTTTATGGGAGTATTAAATTCAATATACCCGGACATTAAATTTACGATGGAGGAGGAGATCCGGGGCTCGATAGCCTTTTTGGACGTGTTAGTCCAACGTTCCCTGGATGGAACTCTTAACACCAGGGTCTATCGGAAGCCCACCCACACGGATCGCATCCTCCATTTCTATAGTAACCATCCGGCCTCCCATAAGGCCAGCTGCATCAAGACCCTGTTTAAACGGGTGCAATCGCACTGTAGCACTAGGGAGTCTAAGGCAGAAGAAAGAAAACACCTGTTCCGTATATGCCGAATGAATGGGTACCCCCCAAGATTTATTAAGCGACACAGTATGGCACCAGGACCTCGAAATGAACAACAAAGAGAAGAACCTGGGACACGAACCGTACGAGTGTCACTACCATACATCAACAACGTGTCAGAAGCCACTGCCAGAATCCTAGCACCCTATAACATACAGATAGCTCACAAACCTACCCAGACTCTACGAGCTAAAGTGATGCGCCCAAAGGACCAGCTTCCTACTGTCGAGAGGTCAGCTGTAGTATCTAGAATCAACTGCACAGACTGTCAGAGCCATTATATAGGCGAGACCTCGAAAAGACTCAAGACTCGTTTACACGAGCACAAGCTGGACATTAAACGAGGCGAGCAACATTCGCAGATCTGGGCCCATGTAGCGGAACACGGCCATCGCTTCGATTTTGAGAACGCACAAATTTTGGCCAATGATATGACAACAAGAGGTCGCCTATTGAAAGAGGCATGGTTCTCAGGAACGGAATCTATCAATCGACGTGTGGATTTGTGCGCAGCGCACCAAGCTCTAAAAATATGGAGTACTGGTAATCGTACTGATATGGGGAGGGGACCCAATCAAAAAGCCGCCCTGACCTCCTCCCTACGTAATTACAGCAATGGAGTTTCCACTGACAGCTCCCCTCTCACGGATCAACAACAGACTGATTCCAGCAAGCAACTGCGGCTGAGTGCGCCACGACCCATAGAGAACGGACCATTGGTGGGACGGAATGGAGATGGAGTAGAGCCCGATGAACTGAAAGAAAAACGGAATATAACCAAGCTCAATCAAGATGACGAGACCGAGGACGAACCCCCCGTTGAGGATATTACCACACGCACCACACACACCATGACAACCCGGTCACAGTCGAGGAGAAGAATGCATCCCCCTCGGATACTCCCAACACCAAGTTGCGAGACAAAACAGCGATTGCAGTTAAAGGGGAGGAGCACTATATGGAGTGGGAACGGAGAATTGGGGATGAATGGCAGTAGTGCTCTCCAACAATGGACGGAACAACGAAGCACTGATAACGGAACAACGGCAAGAAACATCGCGACTGCGCGCAAGAGAGAGAGCGTGGATACGAACAGCAGACCGCTCAGGAGAACCTACGGGAAAAAGGAGGGGAGGAGGACTAGCATGGGGGGGGACTATGAGCTTGTGTTACAATCCCGGGAGATAGGAAAACAGGATCAAAGCAGCCTTGGGGCATGTAGTGATATTGGAGGCAGTGTGGATAATTGCCTACCCCCGCTCACAAAGGGAAGTGATGTCTGGGATGGTGGAGGGGTTACGAATAGGGAAGGAAAAAGGACTTGGGCTTCCAACCCGTTAACAACTAACGAAGCAACATATGATCGAACTCAAACTAACCATGGAACGGAGATAGATGCTGACGTGGGGCGTATGCTTAGGACTCAGCCCGATCAGCTGGGGCCTATGACGCGCTCCAGGAGCCGGAAACAGGCATTAAACAACGGTATATAAGACTCCCCCGTAGTTTGCCTTTTAACCCTGACGATGTCAAATGTATTTGACGAAAGCTTGGTGGATTAAATTTCTATTTTTATAGATATTCTCTTGGTGATCGTTATTATTTGGACAATATATAATATATATGTAGGTCTTTGGTTGTTCGGGTTTTCTCCCGCGTAAAATTGGAAGTGTCTTGGCGACGTTTCGACGAAGTCCCATTCGTCATCTTCAGGCTGGTGTTTTCAGCTTCGTGCTTTGAGCAGCAATGTGTGGTCTTAGCTGTTTCTTCCTTTTAACTGCCAGTGGGGGTATGAACTGATTGGGTGGGAGCTTGGCTGTGTTCTGATTGGGTGGAGGTGTGTTCTGAATGGTTAGGGGCTTGGCTGTGCTCTGATTGGCTGGGGGAGTGTTCTGTTTGGTTGTGCTCAGGTTAGTCTGAGTTGCAGAGGGGTTTGAGATTTTGGGCTGCCTTGCTATTTTTTGGCTTCGCGTTCGCCAAAAAATAGCAAGGCAGCCCAAAATCTCAAACCCCTCTGCAACTCAGACTAACCTGAGCACAACCAAACAGAACACTCCCCCAGCCATCAGAGCACAGCCAAGCCCCTAACCATTCAGAACACACCTCCACCCAATCAGAACACAGCCAAGCTCCCACCCAATCAGTTCATACCCCCACTGGCAGTTAAAAGGAAGAAACAGCTAAGACCACACATTGCTGCTCAAAGCAGGAAGCTGAAAACACCAGCCTGAAGATGATGAATGGGACTTTGTCGAAACGTTGCCAAGACACTTCCAATTTTACGCGGGAGAAAACCCGAACAACCAAAGACCTACATACAAATACCCGCGAAAACCTCAGAAAACAAATATATATATATATATATATATATATATATACACACATATACACATATACACATATATACATACATACATACATAAATACATACATACATACATATATATATATTGAAATAGGAACTAATGTGAACATTTAATCTTGGATTATGACTACCCAGAAAATAAGCTAATCTTCCTTGGGTACTAGTGTAAGTAACTTTAATGTTGCTGACCTAGATTAGATAACTATGTTTGATCTATTCATTTAAAAGTCATTCAAAATCAGGAACTAACATAGCCAGGCGTGGAAATCTGGTATCTTCACCAGTTGCTACTCTTGAAATTAGTTATTATACATTATTGTAAACTGCATTCGCTTTGGATAGAAATGTTACAGACAGCAGCTATTTTTTTTTTCAAAATCCAAAAACCTCACTATTGTTTTTCTTTGTGCCCATGTGCACATCTGACCTCCTGGCTCTCACAAAATTCTTATATCTAATATATCATATCTCCTGAGTTTTACCGTTCTTCCACAAATCTAAGTTTAATATAGTAAAATTGTACCTTACTTTTTTATTTCATATTTTATTGTTCTAATACTTGAGATGTCATGGGAATGAAAACAAAAAATAAAAATATGCCATTTTAAATACACACATACACACACACACACACACACACACACACACAGCTAGACTCCACAAGATTCAAAACCAACAATTTTTTTCTGAACCAGAAAAAAATGCTGATTTTTTTTAAAAAATAAATTGATGTTAAATACATTTTTTGATACCTCCAAGGTTCAGCTAATGCATTCCCCAGACAACATTGCATGTTTCCAGCATGCACTGGAAAAAAAGAATTGCCTCTGACAGTATTAAGTAACTGCAACCAATCCTGAATACCTGCTCAATTGGAGTAATAGATTCAGGCTGGGAAATTTTCCTGCCAAAGTTCAATTGAAAGGACATGTTTCCTCATTTAGCTGCTACTTAGTTACAGCTAATCAGTCCATTACATTTTGTTTGGTCTACTGTCATACATTCTGCATGAAGTTGCCTTTGAAAAAATATTTCTAAATTTTACTTGATTTAGAATGCCAGTGATAAATGCTTCTTTGCTCTGTGGACTTTTATTATAAGTACAAGACTGCCATTTAACGAAAGTTTCATGGTCAAAGCCATTTCTGGAACAATTTACAATGCCAATCATAATTTATAAAGTTGTATGCCTCACAGGTCCTTCTCGCTGTTCCACTGACCATGGAACTAAGTTTGACAAGAATGCAACAATGTTCTGTGGCACCTCTGGACTTTTATCAGCCCTTCAAGATAGTCCAGGTCAGGAAATCAAAACCATGAATACTAATATTACTTTTATTGTAACAGAAGCTTGCAAATCTGAAAGTGCTTCTCCCCTCCCCTGTTCCAGAGAATTAGAGAAATCAATTCTGAGACATTTTCTCCACCCCCATTCCTGCTTTGGACTCAGATTTGTCTTATTGTCTAAGCTACAGCTCCTCTCCCTATCTCCCAAAGCTATTCTCACAGTCTATTTCAGCTCTGGCAAGATAGCAATATTTTCTGTGACTTTACTACAGCTGATCAAAACGTACTGATTTAGACAGGTGTTTCAGTTGATGATGCAGATTTCAATAGATGCTTTATATTTGCAATAGTGGCTAATATCTTTATATATTTCTGATGGATTGTTATATAATTGTGTTTGTATCTCCCTGTGATGATCTGCTTTATGAACCATTTGTGGTGGAAATATAAATCCATATATACATAAAGGATGTGTTTCCCTTCCTGGATGTCTGCAAGCAGAATTTGAATAGCCATCTGTCATAGATATTTTAATGTAGGAGTTTTTGGTTTTTTTGCATGGATCAGAGGTTGGCCTTAAAATCTACTTTTAGTTCTGATTCTTTAAGTATCATATATATTTCTTTGCATTTAAGCTGTGCCTCTAATGTAGTTCATGAGGACAACGAACTGTTTTACGTGTTCCTTGGTGCTAGCAAACTCCCAGTCCTATCTATTGTTGTTGATTTCTATTATGTATAAGCATTTTAATGGAGCCATTAGAGTCCATTAGGATTGATAAGACTAGTGTAAACCAATCCAGAGAAACATTTGAAACATAATCTATACCTCTGACAAGGTCTCAGGACCTAATATAACTTCCAAGATATTTTTGGAAAAAACAATGTTAAAATGATATATTTTTTTCTTTGGATGCTCTAAATTTTGGTTACCAAAATGCCATTTTCTTCTTCCTAGGGCTGAAAGAAAGTGACTGGCCCAAAGTCAACCAGCCAACTTCATGCATGATCTCCCAGTTTCCAGCCTGGCACCTTAACCATTACACCAAGGAATCCCAGTATGGCAACTGTTACATGAAGCTGCCAATAAAACAAGCTCCAAATGCTAAATATTGACCACAAAACTTGAGGAATCTCTGAATTTGTTCATTCACTGCAGCAGCAAATACTTCATGTGATACTTCAGTACACAAATCTCACAGATCTGTTGGATTAGCTGTGAGTTCTCTTCAAAGTAATGTTGTGCCATTTTATAGCTTTTAAAAAGGAGAAAGAGCATTGCTGCTGCAATGGCTGCTCCAGAAGCTATTTTCTAATAAAACACAGGAATGCTTGTTTAGTTTTTTGAAAGTAAATTACTTCAATAGTCAAACATCAACTATTATTGCATAAAATAAGCATTTATATACAGAATGTAAAAGGAATATCAAAACTGCTGGCCCTGCATTAACAATACCATTAATGGATATTAGTTATCTCTGTCTTTATTAAATAATCAATAAGCATTCCCCCTGAGCTTTCTTTAGGCATAATTATTCAAGGAACTTGCGCAACCTCTTACATAACCCCCAGCTGGTATTTCAGTTTGGATGTGAAAGATCTTAGCACCGTACTTCATATTTTATACAATTTCTTCATATTTCTCATGTTCAATCATATAATGCATTGACATTTTGGGCACTAACCTCATCCACATTGCCAATAAACAAAACCAATTCCACTCATCCAGACTTTCTATAATTTCACAAGATTTGGGGACTGATATTTCCATGGTCTCCAAATCACAACTTTGTAAAATTCACTTTAAATCCCACCTCAAAATGTGGTCTAATTTGTCTTGGATATCTTTGGGTGATTCCTACTACTTTTCTTGGAAAACTGATAAAAACCTCTTTCAAAAATATCTAAAGTTTTGTGACTCCATAAAAACATAAATGGGAAAAAATCAGTAAATTATTTTAAAATGCTCTACAGTGACATTACTGAAGAGGAGTGGCCAGCCTTTAAATTTTGACCTTCTTTTATCATCTAATTTTTTGGCATGTTTGGATTCATTTATAGAATGTATTTCATTTATTCATTTATTCAGATAAATTCAGCATTTTTAAAATGAAAATAGTGCATGTTAAGAAGAAAGAGGAATAGAGAATTTCTTCCTACTAGAAAAAAAAAAAATACATACTTTACAGTGGCCTTAAAAAATGACCAGCAAAGTTTCATACAATTGCATGGCTCCGTGGAGGAAGAGATTTAATACCAAAAATCTGTTTTAACCTGATTATGCAAATGAAACATTCTTTACAATATGTGATAAAACTATCAATAACATTAAAAAATTATGTTAGCTAATAGCAGCAGTGCTATGAACCTGAGCACCTGGCTAAGAAGCAGCAGAGATTAGTATTCTGCTTGATTGTTATAATAAGGTTCCTTTAGGGAGCAAGAATTTGGGGCAGGAGATTTAGAAAATTTGAAATCTTTGCTATCATTTAGTGGTGGTCTGCATCAGTGTTTTTCAACTGAAGCAACTTTAAGATGTGTGAACATACTGGCTAGGAAATTCTAAAGTTGTTAAGGTTGAGAAATATTGGTCCAGATCTTTGCAGCCCAATTATGGTTATCCTAGAAATTATTAGTGTTACAACTGATATAATATTCCAAACTGAAGCTATTATAAAAAAGTTAGCTAGCCTTTGTTGTAGAGTTCCAATTTCTGACTTGCTTAAAAGCCATAAAGCAGGAATCTTACTTAGGATGTAATCAAAACAAAATCTTTCATATTTTTTAAGTTGTTCCTTTGGCAGAAAGATACAACAAGCAAGAATCCACCAGCTTTATGGCAGGGACCAAAACAGATGTTTGATCTCGCTAAAGAATACATACTGTACACGAGGAAATCTCTCCAGTAGAATTTTTTTTTGTTTAAATCTAGGGGGTAGGCTCCTTTTTTCAAATATGTAAGAAAAATAATTGTCCAATGAAGAAAGAGTTCAAAAGAACATGTGGGAGGGGAAATTAAATCAACATGTAACTGTAACATCAATTGTGTGCTCCCATTAAAATGTTTCTTCTCCCATTAATCTTACTATTCTTTACTTTTCTCTAACTTACATTTCTTACTCCTCAGACAAGGAATTATTACAAGGCTACACTGCCACTTCATCCAAAGTATTTGTTGCCCTACAAACATCAGATCACTGTCAGCAGAATATCTCTGTCAGATCCAACCTTTATCTCAACATCTTAATGAAAACTACTGCAAATTAGAACATTTTCCCTCCTTTTCATAAGCTTTCCCATGAACAGGAAGACAAAGAATTAATTCCATGCATTCTTAACATTGACCATTTGAAGTATTAATTTATAAATTGAAGGAGGGGTTGGAGGACTCAGCTCCAATTCCTCCTTTGCATGATTTGCATGAAAGAGAATACTGCTTCCCAACTTCTCCTTTAAAAGCTTGTTAGGACATAGATTGGAATAATGAGTGCACCAATGAGTAACAAACTATAGTTGGTATGGTAGATTCTGGGATGTGCAAAACATTCAGAAGAGGTGCTATTTAAAGCACATTAGCATGAACAAAATACATATCTCCTTGAACCAAATGTGCTTTTTCCAAAAGGCAATTGGGCTTCTTGGGTTTTTTTCTTTAAAAACATTTTGCTTCTCATCCAAGAAGCTTCTTTGGTTCTTCCTGAATGAGAAACAAAATGTTTTCATAGAAAAAAACAAGAAAGTCCAGTTGCCTTTTGGAAAGAGCATCTTTGGGACAACCATGACCTGGATGATTGAGAACTTCCATAGACACTTCTCCATGAACAATTAAAGCAGCTGCTTCAGTCATGGGGCTACTCTGAAAGCTGTCCTTAAGTTGTCTGCTTCTGTGTATAGGCATCATTTCCACTGGGATGCCCAGGGATGTGACTGCCCACGCCTACACCCACAGAGACAACTATATAAAACTTGTAATGATGTGGCTTAATCTATGAGGATGAATACTTCTTTCAGTCTTGGACTGCAGACTGTGACTATTTCCATGTTTATCTTTGAGGTACCTGAACCCTTTTTACTTAGGCTTGTCCCTAATGCTGTTCCACTTTCATTTGCTTGGTTTCATACAAAGTGACAACATTTACTGTGCTTATTTCTTCCTCATCTTGATCATCCCACATGTTTTTCATTGGTTTCTCAAACATCTGCAGCAATACAGCTGCTCTGTTTGGCAGCCACAAGAACCCACAATCACCAGTGCCTCTCTCTGTCTATAGTTTAGATATTTCTTTTGGCACAAAAAGGAAAAGTTGTAATTCCACGTGAAGTGTAAGGAGGCATGTAGAATTCTTGTGACCACCCGAGTAGTGAGGAAGGTGTTTTTGCAAAGGAGATCATTCTTGTACTTTAGACTCCTGTCTTCCAAATTAAAAGTTTTTGTTATTTTTCATAAATATTTGTCTTGCAAGTAAATTTAGTGACTACTGTATGATGCAGGCCAGTTATTTGGATCTGGACTCAGCATTTAGAAAGCAAAGTTCTTGTCCATGTGTTTAAGCTTTGCAGGCTGTGTGTGTCGGTGTGTTTTAGCACACGGAACATGTCATAATTGGTCTGGAATTTTATGAAAGAATCTCAAATCAGGACTCATCTAATCTTCAATATGATATTTTGGAAAACTCTAAGATGGGGGGGGTAGTTAGATAGGCGGACAGACGGATGGTAAACAAAAAAACTAAAAGGTTACTGCAATAAATATAACAAGAATATGCACACATTTAAAACAAAATTCACCAAAATAAGATCAATAGTTGTAAATAATTATAATATAAATTAAAGTACATAAAATTCACAATAAAGTTAAAAGATTGAAAAAAGAGGGGGAAATCAAAAAGTCCTTTACCAGTGATTTTAAAAAAAACCCTCTTAATTCAGGTGTCAAGTGATATTTTTCTGAGAAGATCATTCTACAGATGGCTTTTTATTACACTGAAAACAGTCCTTTCAAATATTTAAATACCACATTTCATTCATAGAGAAATACTAAACACTTCTGTTCCTAATGCCAGATAGGTAGAAAATTGTCAGTTATATAAGCCTCTAGGCACCCAAAATCTTGAAGGAAAACCTTGTCTGTTGGACTGTAGAATAGAGTTTGTACCTTGATCCAGAAGCAGATGGACTCTGTGATGGTTCCTGTGCTTTGGATTAAACATTCTTCTATTATGTTCCAAGTCCTTAACCAGATGAGTCTTTAAAAAACATTATTAAATATATTTATCAATTATTAAAATTAATTACTAATTACCAATGAATATTAATTATATTAGCTATGAATATTAATTGGTAATTAATTATTTGATCCAATATTTCAGCCTGAAAAGTTTTTACCCATTTTTATTCTATTTTAGACTGATTTAACATTTTTTGTAAATAATACAATGAAATATTTGTAATAAATAAAAATGAAGGAATGAAACCTTAGGTTTCCTGCACATGTACATTCCTTTCTCAGTTTCTAGAATGCTTTATTGACAGTGATTGTGCTAATGGCTCTTAATCTTGTCACTTTCTGTATTGTTTATTTAAGACTTCTAAAGTGCTCTATTTTTTCAGACTCTGAGCAGTGCCCAATTATAAAAAAAAATAAAACCAGCATAATCTTAGAATCAGGACCCCTGATATTTACAGTCCTTAAGTTGGAGGGGTATGTATGTGTGAAATTTGCATAAGTAAATATATGGTCACTTGGGTAAGACCCAAACCATCTGAATAATTGATTTAGGGATGTAATACTTATTAAGATTGTTCAGGGGTTAATCCTTGATCAATTCAACAGACTTTAAACCCGATCTTTCCAAATACTAAAGTGAAAGTAAAAAGTATTTGTGAGCATACATAACAGATCCTCAGTCCTAAACACCAATTTAGAATCCACTTCTGATGTCTTCTTGTAAATTCACATAATCAATCTGAATCTTAGGGTCAAAAGTTGCAAATATTTTAATGTCCTAAATAAATTAAAATAGATATTAAAGTCTGACTTTTTTATGCTTCCTGAATAGTTTGTGTCTTTAGCTAACAATACAAAGAAATATTCCTGACATTTGTACAAAACATTATATGGAGGTAAAGAGAAATAAATGCTGTTGCATTAATTATCAGTTTTCTATTTGACAGTTTAATTAAGAATAGGAGAAAGTGTGTTCAAAGCTTATAGGATTCATGATGATTCACAGACATTCTTATAGGCATCATATTCATGTTTCAATTATACACATTGTGAACTGATGGACAGCAATCTAGCATCTTCTATTTAATAAATGTGATATCTGTTGGAATTGATAACATTAGTTCAGTAATTATGAGCTGTTATTTTCAGGCATCAAGGGGAAATGGGGAGATATCCTGGAAGTTTGCCATCTCTCTCTTTCTTTCTGGCAGAGTCCTGTGCCTTTAACAGATGTGTAATGACAAAAATGAAACAGGTGAATATTTTCTAGCATATGAAATTGGACTCACACGGGAATTGCTTTAAGCACTGAATGTCTGCTGGTTATATAGCAATTTAAAATGCAGTAATCATCAGAACAAAAGATGGCAACACCCATAAATGATATATATTAGCTGGATTTCTTTTTAAGTATGGCCAACAACACAATCCAACTTTATCTTTTCTGAAACAAACTTCTTATTGTCATTGGTTTATTTTTTGATGTGTGTCTCTCTGTGAGTGTTCAATTTGTTCTGGAAGAATTTTGTTTTACGCTGAGTGTATTCTACTTCTTCCTTAAAAGGCAGCACAGCCTTTCTATATATGTTTCCACACAGATATTTCTCATGTTAGCTGCAGATTATTAAATTCCCCCATCTGGCGGGCACCGGCATGGGGAAGGCTGAGATTAGTCTTCTGACATAAATACAAAACATCCTTTGAAAAATTAATTGCCTATTCTTCTGGGACTAATGAGCTTTTTTGTTTTTTCCCCTTTCAATGGCTCAAAAATCTTTTGCATCAGCATAGCTTGAAGAAGGTTAGTGTGCTGCAGGTATTATTTGTTTAAAGGAATTTACCTTTACTAGATTCCTAGCTGTGAAAATTCAAACTTTCTGAATGTATTTTGTCCTGCTGTCCTTTTCCTATTCTACAACAATCTCCTTTTTGTAGCCAGAAGAGATTTCAAAATTGGTAGCTGCCAGTCTTGTGACCTCTCAGTTGGTGTATTAAAAAAGATTGCCATAAAATAGAGCTTTGAATTAATATTACCATTTTTGTTGAAATACAATAGTCAATAATAGTCCAAGGATATAAAGGAATTGCTACACTTGGAGCTTGCACCATTTCACTATTTACTCTGTGCTCCTGTTGTCTCACAATACCTTCTCAGTTTGACATCTGAGCTGTTTTGTTTCCAGCTTAACTGCAGGATATTTTAACCAAGTTTGTCTTCTAGGATCCTTAGACCCTTATGAGGTTTCACTCTGCTTCTAAGCACCTAGACTGTAGCTATGCTAGCAAGTCTTTCAAGAGATAAGATGGAATAACTCTTTCTGCAGTTGCCACCTTGCATAGGAATTACTGATATCTTTTCCACACAACCAGATGGTATTTATTTAGACAGTTCATTTTAGTATGGAGTAGGAAGATGAAGTTTCGTTATGCTTCATGATTTATAACTGCTTCTTGCTTTCCACATTTCTAAGTAAGCTTAAACAAAGAGGATTGCAGGTGATCTTGAAAGGACAGTGGTAACCTAAGTTGTCAGAAAATATATTTAAAAGGGATCTGCCCTTAGCATTCAAAAGACAATTTTCTCTATGTAACAATAGAGTTACAACAAAGTGCTATCAATATTGTTTAATACGTTTACACATGTGTAATCTATTTTTTCAGAAAAATCAAGGCAATTTTCAGGGAGGTTTCCATTTATTTTATCTCAGCAGCAATGTGATCCATATTCTCAAAAATTAAAGACAGGATATTAATTTGCTCAGTTTGTCTATTAAGGGAAGACATGTAATTTAATGCCAGAGTATGTTTTTACATTCAGAAAAAAGTCAATCCTTAGCATATTCAGTTAAAATAGAGATGGGAAATCTCATATAAGTCGTGGCTGCACAATTGTTCTTGTTGTTATGCTCTCTAAGGGCTGCATCTGAGATGTAGTTATGATTTTACTGTGGAAAATGGAGTTGGGTTTACTGACCTATTTTTTTCTTTTTTGAGGAAAGCCACATTTTATGGATGTTTTAAGCTTCTTGGGGGCTTAATAACAAATACAGTATTTAATTTTATTTTATGCCCCAAATCAAAGGAAAACAGCATGGCTATTATATCTTTTCTTGGCACTGAATTTCAGCTTTATATGTAGAAGGGAGGTGGATTGCTTTATGGTATACACAAAAAGAAATTAGGAATCTTCCCAATAATCATGTGCTGTGTTTGCCTACCTCTTTTTTAGGCAGTATCTTCCTCATTTAAAAGAAAATAGGTTGTATTAGCATTTCCTGGCAACCAATAACCTCTAGATGAGACAAATATGAAACTCTTCAGCCCCACATATCACTCATAAGCAAGGAAGTAGCGACATGGTATATTTGTTTATTGAAGCAATATTTGGATGTCCTCATATTTTGTTGTGATCGATGGGTACACTACTTGAAGATCTGAATGAGCAGGTTAGAAACAGATCCTCAAAGAGAAAATCTATGTACTGTAATTGCTAAGCATTGTTACTAACCTTACAGCACCTAATCAATTGTCCTTCCTTGTTTCCATCTCTCAGAATGAGACAAATGATCTGCAGTTTGGGATTCAGGTAAGAAATTAAGAGTTATAGATGTCCTTCCTTTCCCCAAATCCTAACATGTGTTGTCTCTAACCCAACAATATAAAGCTATCAAAGAACATCAAGTTGTAATTATTAGTTACACAAAAGCTATCTTTCAGACACACTGAACCATAAGTCTAATGTGTTGTATAAACCTAAACTACATGATTTGTTTATACTTCAGAATGTAGTGTGAATACAGAAAATTAAATTAACTGGATGCCATTATGATTAAGTTGACTATGACAAGGAGCAGGTCTATTGATACAGGTGCTGAATCCTTGGGAGAAAAGAGTGTTGTTCTTTGACACACCAAACCTCTTGGAGTGTTTCCTAGAAGGAGAGCAAGATGCAGAGCAAAGGACTCCTTATTACCCAGCAACTCCTGCAAAACCTTTTAATGTAGCCAAAAGGGTCTATAATCTGATTTTAAACCACAGAAAAGCAAAATACAGGACAGTTTGGGCATGAAAGTTAGAGCCAGGATTCTATTTGGAATTGTTTAATAGCACTCTTTTGCCAAGTTGAGTGCATATGCTTGTTTCCTCTGTGACTGATGCAAGTTGAATCAAATGATTATAAACAACTGCTTACACTTGAAGAGAAGGTTTCGGCTATAATTACCTTTGAATTTATTCATAATTATCTTTCAGGAAATTACTTATCTCAATTCCTGCCAAAGGGAACAATTGGAAATGGCTCATTTTCCCCCATTTCTAAGGCAGTGGGGCTTCTTTCCTTTTATAGGCTCACATTTGGATTGGAGAGAAATTAGACACTTGACTTCCATTCCAGATTTGTGTTTTTTTTTTCTTGGTTATTCTTTTTTTCCCCGCCAACAAAATTACTGTATAGTTTATACCAGATGAATAGTTGTGTTTTGGTCAGGTGGAAATAAAATGGCCTAGATTTGCACTTCTTGGATATCCGTTCATGGATGCTGAAAAAGGGTTTTGGCTGAAGTTTTGAATCAATTTCTAAAAGAAAAAGATGGAGAAAGGAAATTGTGCATGTACACACACATAAAAGCCGCAAGACCACATTACCTCATTACATTTATATAGAAGGCATCTAACTCACTGGAGTAAGAAACAATCTTGGGGAAAATTGAGATTTAAATGGT
This sequence comes from Crotalus tigris, assembly GCF_016545835.1. Lineage (NCBI taxonomy): Eukaryota > Metazoa > Chordata > Lepidosauria > Squamata > Viperidae > Crotalus > Crotalus tigris. The sequence goes on along the minus strand of NW_024097546.1, from coordinate 119,312 downwards.
CCATTGCCTAACTGAAGTAACACTAGCAACTTGCAGCTAACATTTTGGCTGGTTGCTTCAAATCAACATGTGAATTTTAACTTCCTTCTATCCCTCTTTACTTGCCTCTTTGTCTGTGTTGTATATGGCTTTTCTGTTCTTTTTTATTCCATGGATTTTTAAAAATTTTATTACTCTATGATTTGAAATGTGTGGAACTACACAATCCAGTCTCATATTACTGCTCATTATACTGCTCATATTAGAAAGACTGGATGTAAATGTTTGCTCCTCAAAGGATTGGGTTTTGTAACATGCCTTTTGTGATTTGCTTATTTCTGCACATTGAAGTTTATGTCACAGCAAGACAGACTCTAGAGAACTCCATTCAATGTTTTCACTGTTGTGATTGAGGGTTTGTTGTTTTAAAAAATGCCTGCAATCATTGCTTGTAGAGAAGGGCCAGAGAGAACCTATGTATTGGTGGGTTGGAGGAGGAATCTCGATTCTTTCAACCTCGTCCTTATGTCCAACCTCTTTCTCCTTTGCTGTAGCCTCCAGTTATGGGTTTCATGTTATTGTCTCATGGGCACCACCAATTTTCCTGAAAGAAGCAAATGCTCACCCTGTTCTTAACAATGACTTTACAGCCTGAGCAACTTCCTTCTCCATAAATTGGTAAATGCTTTATCAATGTATAAAATATAAAATACAAATAAAAATGGGAAATTAAGGAAAAGAAAATGGGAAAGAAAATATAAGGTACAAAGGAAAAAAGAAAAAGACATTGACTTCCAACTCTTTTTAGCGCAGGGCAAGATAACGTTACAACCGCAGCATTTTACTTTTACACATTAACATATACCTAGCCATTTCTATAACAACAAATCTATCTAATCAGCAAAACCAAAGTCAAAGGTTTTTTTTATCACAAGCACAAAATCCAGAAATGATATCCAAATAAAAAACATAAATATATTATCCTCTTTGAATAGAATAATGAATTGAACCATTACTGCTTTATCTTCCTTGCTATTGAAATAATATAAACTATCACCATTTATATTAACAAAATTCACTGTATTCTTTCAGACCTTTAAGGTTAAAAGGGGAAAATATTTTTCATCTATTTTAAGATTTTCTTTAAAAACATTTCTAAAATTAAAACATTCTAATACATCTTTTTTTAACTTCCTCTTAGCATATATATTTTAAAGTTCACTTTCAGACCAATAAAATTCCAACTAACGTCAATTAACTCATTAAATTTAAATCACTCCCTCCAAGTTACCCTCACAGAATATTTTTTTCTTCTTAGAATACATCCTTTTTAAAACTCTAGATTTTTCTTTAAGCTAATACTTCTTTTTCCTCCTCTTAACATAGATATTTTCAAATAGACTTTCAATAATATTTTACAAACTTTAGGAAAGGAAAAACTACATTTTCAAACATTAGATTAAGATTTTCTTTCTATTACAAATAACAAACCTATGAAAATCCATCTAATTCCAATTGACTCATTAAGTTTAAGTCACTCCTTCCAGCTTCCCTTCATGGAATAAAATCTTTTTCTTCTCTGGAATGTTTGTCAAGTAGTTATAAGCTTCTCTTTTTCTCAAGAATACTACTACTACTACTACTACTACTAATAATAATAATAATAATAATAATAATAATAATAATGTTGGAAGGAACCTTGGAGGTCATCTAGTCCAACCCCCTGGTCAGGCAAGAAACCCTATACCATTTCAGACAAATGGCTGTCCAGTCTCTTCTTAAAAACTTCCATTGCTGGAGCATTCACAGCTTCTGGACGCAAGTTGTTCCACTGATTAATTGTTCTAAATATCAGGAAATTTCTCCTTAGTTCTAGGTTGCTTCTTTCTTTGGTTAGTTTCCATCTGTTGCTTTTTGTCCTGCCTTCAGGTGCTTTGGAGAATAGCTTGACTCCCTCTTCTTTGTGGCTGCCCCTGAGATATTGGAACACTGCTATCATGTCACCTCTCGCCCTTCTCTTCATTAGACTAGACATTTGCAATTCCAGCAACTGTTCCTTATATGTTTCAGCCTTTGTTGCTCTTCTCTGCACTCATTCTAGAGTCTCAACATCTTTTTTACATTGTGGTGACCAAAACTGGATGCAGTATTCCAAGTGTGGCCTTATCAAGGCATTGTAAAGTGGTATTAACACTTCACGTCATCTTGATTCTATCCTGTTAATGCAGCCTAGCCCTGTGTTGGCCTTTTTGGCAGCTGCAGCACACTGCTGGCTCATATTTAGGTGATTGTCCACTAGGACTCCGATGTCCCTCTCACAGGTACTACTATTAAGCAAGGTACCACCTGTACTATACCTGTGCATTTGGTTTTTCTGCCTAAATGTAGAACCTTATTTTTTTCACCATTGAATTTCATTTTATTACATGAGGGAAAAGTCTCAAACTTGTCCTTTTAAAAGCTGCAAATTTTCTTGTAGCTCTTCTTTCAATTGTGTTGGGAGACTTCTATTTAAACCAACATAATAAAAATTGGTGTCAGGTTTATATTTCAAAATTACAGTAGACTCCTCTGCATTGTCAGCTACTTGTGAAATTGCCTCAGTGGTTTGGTAACTTTCTACACATATTTGCATATCTGAAGTAGTTTGAGTAGTCTTTTTAACATCCTTGAGCATTGCTTATCTATGAACTGATGGATTTTATTTAAAGATTTTTCAAATACACGTCTAATAATTTGCTCCTCCATCTTTTTAATTCCCTCTTTAGACAAAGAGTAGCTTTTTTGTAAGTACCTTAAAAATTGCTGACAGTCAGGAATCATAAAAATCAGAAAGTTTTAGCCACCCACAGCGAACAGACCAAGCTATAATTTACTAAAAATAATAAACTAGAATCACTACTTTCCGCCTTTATATTTCTACATCATTTTTTTTAAAAAAAAAGATAGTCCACGCTTCCTTATTTTAGCTTGTCTTAGCAGCCTTCTTCCTTGTTGTTTAACAAGAAGAAATCCCAAAATGATGCAGATTCTCAAAAAGGAATAACAGGCTGTAGTTAAAGAGAGCCTCTTTTAGCTTAATAAAGATTGATAGTCCTTAAAAATGATTAAGAAATGAAAGGCACAACTTACTGTGTATTTGAAAAATAAATTCCAAAATGGCTGCTTCTTCAACAATGAATTGATTGCAGCCCTGCCCCCCAACTTTTAGCACACAAGCTGCTCCTGAAGCTACTTGCAGACCTGTTGCTGTATTGGAGGATCTAGGACTTTCCCTAATTCAGGAGAATCATATAAACTAAAGGAATGCCAGTTCCCTCTGTTGATAGTTGAAGAAGCTACATTCCCAGGAAAAACCCTTCAGGGATCCTTCCTTGGTGTGTTGTCAGTTGGCCATCTTTTCACTGTAAGTGATAAATTGATGAATATGATGGTGATGATGGTAGTTGTGCTGGTGGTGATATTGATGATGACAAAAGTGAGTAAACTCTATGGTGCCCCTTTTTTGGCCCTAGCATCTTTAAAGTACATGGTCAGTAAATAGCCCTGTTTCCTTTTAAAATAGTTGTCTAAAAAAGAACAATTTATGATTTAAAAATCATTTTTACAGAGGAGGAGAAAGAGGAGGAGAAGGTAATTCATTCAGTTGAGTCTGACTCTTGGTGATTCTATGGGTCAAGTCTGTCCACATCTTCCAATCTTGCACTATTTCTTTTATTTTTTTTATTCTCTGATGTCAGCTTTGATGGTGTTCAGCCATTGTGTTCTTTGACAGCCTGGTTTCCTTTTACCACTAATTCTTCCAAACACAATTGTTGTTTCCAGGGAATTCTTCCACATGATAATAAATAAATAAATAAAAGTGGGATGTAAATGAATGAATGAATGTCCAAAAAGAAGTAAAAGAGACATATTTATATCTTTTATTTTAGAAGTTTTGATAGTGTTGCTTTCATGCTTTTTTAAAAAAAATTGGTTCCCATATCTCCTGTATCTCCCATTTTCAGCTTGTCCTACATAGGTTGATAGTATCATGGTCAGGTTTGTTTGTTTTCTTATTTATTTATTCCAATATATATAAGCTGTGCATTATATATATATGACTCTGGATGGTTTACAAATGGTCCAAATAATGTAAATAACCCAATAATAAAATAATTTTAAACAATATAAAGCCAAATAAAAATCATAAAATTCATAAAATGCAGAGCCAAGGTAATCATGTTTACCTAGAACAAGGGTGTCAAACTCGCAACATCATGTGACATATTGTAACATATTGCGACTTTTTCTCCATTGCCAGCAATGGGCTGGGTGTGGTTTCAGCATGACGCATCTGGCCCGGGGCCGGCAGTTTGACATCTATGACCAAGAACATTTAATAAATTAAGTACTGCATTCCCAGGTCCCAATGCTTGTTGACAAAACCATGTTTTCAGGATCATTATTATTGTTGTTGTTGTTATTATTATTATTATTATCTCAAAAATTCCATTTCTGTATTGAACAGTGTGTTATCTAGGTATACAATTATTAGAATATAAAAATCATCACATTCGCAATAATAATAATAATAATAATAATAATAATAATAATAATAATAATGATGATGATGTTGGAACGGACCTTGGAAGTCATCAAGTCCAACCCCCTGCTTAGGCAGGTAACCCTATACCATTTCAGACAAATGGCTGTCCAGTCTCTTCTTAAAAATTTCCAGTGTTGGAGCATTCACAGCTTCTGGAGGCATATTGTTCCACTGGTTAATTGTTCTAACTGTCAGGAAGTTTCTCCTTAGTTCTAGGTTGCTTTTCTCCTTGCTTAGTTTCCACCCGTTGCTTCTTGTCCTGCCTTCAGGCGCTTTGGAGAATAGCTTGACTCCCTCTTCTTTATGGCAGCCCCTGAGATATTGGAACACTTCTATCATGTCCCCTCTCATCCTTCTCTTCATTAAACTAGACATACCCAATTCCAGCAACTGTTCTTTAGCCTCCAGTCCCCTAATATGCCTGTCTGTTATTTAAATTTGACCATAGAATTACCCATATCAAAATGCCAGGAAATCAGGTTTCATTTTTTCAGCAATCTCTGTCAAAGACTTTCTGATGGTACAGACAAGAGATTAATATAAAACAGATTATGGTTCAAACTCAAATTATTTTCTAATTTACAATTTTTCAATTGCCGCACAAACATCATTAAAAAAAAAGAAAAATCTAATAATCTTGTATTTATGTTTTTAAAAAACTTGTGGGGGGGGACTAGCTTCTCAACAAGAGAAAACTTGTAATTAAAAAAAAATTACTGGCTATTGCACTCACAATTTTATCAATGTTAAGGAAGGATCATAATTACTATGGTATTTCTGCACTATTAGTAAAAGTAAGTATGGAAATATTATACTGCTGAAAAGAAGGGCATACTTTGAAACTACTACCTGCCTACATGATATGCATTTTAATGCTTTATCCTTGTATATATAAATTAAACTTAATTTTGTATATTTACACTCTGTGTGTGTTTGTGTGTGTGTGTGTGTGTGTGTGTGTGTGTGTGGTATGTGTAAAGTGATTGGCAGTTATTTTCCTGAAAGAGAAAAACAACAGTACAGCAGGAAGGCAAAGTGTCCAGAGGGTGAATAGTACAGTTTCATTTAATAGCTCCATCCATTTTTGTTTTTGTTTTAATTTTACAAGATGAAAAACAATACAACTTTTTTTTTAAAAAAAAAGAATTAATAGAGTGGTGTCCAAAAATATGTCTATCAATATAACAAAACTGAAGATATGGCTAGGAATTAATGAATATTATTCCAGCCATTTTATTAAAAAAAGTTCAAAAAGCAATAGTCTCAAAACCATATCAATATTTAATTAAACTAATCAATATCAGCAATTAATTAGATCTTAAGATCATAACAACAGCACTTATAGTCCCAAAACATGTCTAAATATAACCCTAAGCACATTTTGAAACAGCAATTGCTGCAGTAATAGATTGAAATATACAGTTATGAATACAAAGGAAATAATAAATACAAATACATATATCAATGATATTTTAAAAATAAAATCAATGGACTCCACAAATTAAAAATCATATGACATATGCTGATGAAAAAAAAATATTTATCCATTAAATATTCCAGTGTTATACTTTCTCCTGTAGGTATGGCAGTGGTTTTTGAAGGAATATATTTGTTCAAAATGAGAGGTCAGCATAAAATCCACTTTTATTGAATCTGTTGAAATCATATCAGACCTCAGCATTGCATAATTCCTGCTGAATATGGTATTGCATAGCCATCTTCATTGATGGCATTAATATCATACAAGCAAAATTCTCATCATCGCTGCTGCTGGTAAATCCAAAACATTTCCAATTGCACTCTAAAGACCTAGAAAAGATTCTTGCTACTTCGGAATTAGGATCCACCCAATCCAACAAATACTATATAGGTATTTTGAGACACTTCATAAGCAGGCTATGAAGTGGAATCTCTTTAAAGAATTCATCTCTGACACTTCAGTGGTATTGCTAGTAATCCAACACTGGATGTTGTATGCAACTGAAAACTATGGCAGCTTTACAAATCTTAGTAAATAAATCTTCTCCTTATTTGAAGCCTCTGTGCAGAAAAAAGTACCTTCACATAAGGCCTCTCCAGCATCTTATCTTTGGATAGGACTGTTTCATTTTTTGCCATTTCTTCTATCTCCCCACTTTGCTTTTCTGAACCTCTGTGAGCTCATAAAAGCAATTTACAAACTGTGGTTGATAAGAACAAGATAGCAGAAAAGCAGATTCAGTTTACTCTCCTTTGGGAATGTCTTGCAAATCCCACTGGTTTTGTGTCAGAAAAGAATTCATTGGATACCTATGGTTTAAAACAGTTACAATTTGCTGATTAAGCCATACAGTTCTAAGCTATTATTTGTGAATCAGAACAGTGATGGTGAACTATTTGAGCTGGGTATGTTAAAAATTTGGAAAATGCCTAACTTGACTCTGCTGGTGTGTCACACCCTCCCAAACAGAAGAGAAACAATTCTCTGTCTTCACTCCCCCCCCTCCTCAAAATCTAGGGCTTCCTGAACAGCGGCACTTAGCAGCAGCACTAAGGCTGCTGCACCTGGGCCTGGGTCTCAACTTCCATTTCAGAGCCACTGCTGTCACTCAAAAAGGCTGCCTCATGATGTTTCCCAAGATGTGTGAGCCTTGGGAAATGGTGCAATTGCCCCTGCGACCCAGCACTTCCCAGGATCTGCCACATGCCGCTTGTCTTCAGATAGTGTTCTTTTTCTGTTGAGAGGCCTCTGCAGGTCATACAAGGCCTTTAATATTGAAGCATCTTTGGAGAATGCTCTTCCACAGCCTCTGCAGCATTTGAAAACTGCGGGAAAGCACATCCTGTTCTTGTGTGATTTTAATAGGCTCCAGAGGCCATGCAAGAGCATGACCCTCTCATGTGACTTTAAGAAAGTCTGGAGGCTGCAAGAAAGCACACACCATTCTCACAGCCTTCAGAGCCTCTGGAAATCATGCAAGATCACGGTGTGCTTTTAAGAAGAGTTGTTGTCAAGTGCTGGTGAAGGCTGGCATGCCACCCAAAACGTCATGTCATGTCACGTTTGGCATGCATGTCATCAATTCATTATCACTGATTTAGAAACTACAGTGGTTATTTTTCATGTTATTCTAGCCCAAAATTAAACAAAACCTCATTACAGCCTAGCACAGTATGCAATCCCACCTATTAACCTATTTCTTAGGTTAATCCCATATTAACCTAAGAAATAGCAGTAGCAGATTACTTTACTCATGATTTGGCAAGGATGTGAGTAATTTGCTTTTGCACATATGTGCAATGTAAATTGGACTTCATATAGTATATTAGTTATCTATGGTTTTCCTATATCTTATGTACAATAAATGTATTAATCTTAATTAGAGATGTTTTGAATGTTTCACAAGTATGGTAAATCTTTCATGCATTGATCTGATTTGGACGCAATAGTGGAAGGCTTTTGAATGAACCTCCAATTTCTTAACTGCTCCCTTTTCTCATTATATTTAGTAAATCAATATATTTTTGTTTTTGTCTATGCCTATTCTAGTCTTACATCTGTCATGGGCAAATAGTGAACTGTATTGATCACTGTTAAAACCAGCCACATTTTTAAAAAATCAGTTTAATTTTATAATCCTGATTTGTTTTCTTGCATGGTAAACAAAATTTATCATACTTTTGAGGTTTGCATGTAGCCTGATCTGAAGTTAATTTGTGGCCAATTGAAAACAGAAGCAAAAGTCTTGGGTTGCCTCCTTGTGGCCATCGTGAAGGAGAGGGTGGTTGAGCACACCAACTCAAGGCATTCTCTGAGAAACAGCCAATTTTGCATTCTCCCATGAAAATGCCTCCCTAGGATGTTTTTGTTCCATCTGGATTTTTCTGATTTTAGAAGGGAGAAATAGTTGGGGGAGGGGGAACATCTGGAGAATATTTATGATGCAGAATTACCAGGACATATTGAATTCCTGTCTCTTGTTTCTACAAACATTCCCCTAAAAAGTTAGTCTTTCCCTGAACATCCATACTCCATGGTAAATACAGGTTTTGGGTACCTGTGTTGGTTACAATGATGATAATTCAATCTTAAAAAATGGCAACACTAGTTTTCATATGTTACAGCATTACAGCACTCATACTGTAAGGTATTGGTGGATAGTAACTTTTTCTAAAAATAAAAATGAATTTTAGAATGTCAGATTCAAGGCTTGCATAGAATCAAAGTTGCTTTAAAATGTTTGCCTCAATAGCATTCTATTCAACCCTTGTAGTCTCTTGTTAAAGATTGAACTGGACTTTTCTTCAGAAAGTGGAATGGGAAATTGCCTGTACTGTATGTTTTTTCCTTGACTTTCCTGAGAGACAGACAGTGAACTTTCAACTCCCCAATAATCTGTAATGTGGGAAAGTTCCATTTTTAGGTTTACATGAAGGAGCTACCTCTGAGAATAGCCTTTTGGCCTGGTGGAAAAAAACTAGAAACATCCCAGGAAGTCACTGAAACCTTGTAGTACTGTGAGAATTTGAATAAAAATAAACACTGGATTATTTCAAGCAAACTCCCTTGAGAAAACAAAGTAGGCTTATTCAGAATGGTTTGTCTAATCTTGACAGAACAAGAAAAATTAGCCACTGATTCCAGGTTTTGAAGGGAGGGAGAAGCTAGTAACATAATGTTGAAACCTTGCAGAGGGAGGGAGAAAAGGAAATGCTAAATGATATCAGACCTGAGACCAGAACAGTGAGAGATCTTCATGAGAAACTGCAGAGTCAGAGTGAATGATCTGGAAAAGGTGTTAACTGGAATTCTCAGAAGTTTGAGCATTTGGAAAATTCAAGAGTTCAAAAGAAGCAGACAACAAGTATTTTCTCAGAAGAATTAATGGTTCAAGTAGCAAGAAGATCTAATATTCATGTCATGAGTTTGTGAAGCTACAAAAAAAAAAATGGTCCCCCAGCTGGCAAAAATAAGTGAGAAGCATTTTGTCCTTTTTGAAATTATGATTTCTATATAAAAAGCATCCTATTTTATTTTATAAATTTGAATTTCATTCTCACACACACTCATAGCATCAATTAAACAGGCACATTAAATAAATAATATCCTGCAAAGGAATAGGATAGGAATGATTTTTTTTGCTTTCCTTCATATTAGCACATGAAACTTCTCCCAGATGACTCTTCTAGAGTTATAAAATAGAAAGCATGGAGGGGAGCCAGGCTATTCACCCCAATCCTACCTACCTCAACCTGCCCTACAGAAAAGATCTGTGATTATAATTGCTATTATAATAGCAATAGGTTTCCTTGATTTCACTGAGATTTGGAACCCTGCTCAAAATAACACAGAGTGTAATTCAAAGCTTTTCTCCTCAAGATGGAAAGGTTTGAAGTGAATGAGGTGGGCAAAATGTATACAGTAGGTGTATTTCATTCTCACATTATGGCTGTTATTATTATTAGCCTCTGAAAGAGGCCTATTTATTGGAATATACAGACTGGCTTCTATATGACTTATGATTTTGAGTTACATAACTGATTCAATCCATTTGAATTCAGTTAGAAAAATCACCTCAATTCAATTTTCTGAAGGAATCTAAGTTGATCTAGATCCAGTTCAAAAAGAAGTTTCAGTCCAGAGACTTGACAAAATTGTCACTGAATCTCTGAAACTTTGCCAAGCCTGTTTGTTTAGCAGTACAAGAGGAACCTGCATTAATCAGCTTCCAGAATTCCAGTGCAATGTGGGCAGCCCTTGGATTAGAAGAGAAGAGAAAGGGGTTGGGAAAAAAAATATATTGATTAACTGATCCTTGTTCAGCTAGGTTTCTAGTTTAGGAATTTGGGAGCACTCAGCTGTTTTTGAGAAGACTCTGCTAGCCTCTGGTTCATAGAGGCTTCTGCTACTTTTTTCAAGATTTCTCTGGTGCATATGTCTCTGCTAGACTTCTGGCTTTCCTTTTAAAAACAAAGAAAGCAAGTTTACCCTCAGATTGGTTCCACTGCTAGATTTCAAAGGTATCGGAGCATCTTTGAAAAATCTGAAAAATAACTGGGCTAAAGTTTTTAAAAGGCAGCAACTGTCTATGCTACTTAAACTTGTGTTGTATGGAGAATGCTCTGAGTGTTGCTTTGAGTGTTCTTTGACTAGAAAGGTGAGGTGTAAAAACAAGCAATAAAAGAACAAAACACAGCTGACACATTTTGCTGATAGCAAATATGATGCTGGATACCTTTTCATTCCTGCACTCATGACAGATTGTGAAGTTCTGTGATTCATGTTTTTAACAAAATCAAAGGTATACATAATCCAGAATAGAAATTATCCTAACAGATTTACGTTTATGAAAGAACACACACCATCCTTGATCAATGGGAGTAAATCAATTTATATTTATCAAATATTATTTATAACTATTAGAACAGAGCTTTGGAACCTGTGATATTCCAGATATTGCTGAACTAAAATTTTCAATAGTTCCACCAGCACAGAGGCCAGTGATGAATGTGGAATTTGTTCTTCCTAATCACTGCTCTAATATACAAGTATTTGATAAATTGGAGTTTGATGAAGAGAAACAATGGAGAAGAAATAGTACAAAACTCCACTTCTATTTGCATACTGTTTAGTTTCATTAACTACATGTATTAAAAAGGAAACAACTCCATTATAAGTATAAAAAATCTTTTATTGCCTCCTGCTTTCAAGTTTAACCTTTAACTCCTTTTATAACTTTTATCTTCCTTTCTATAATTTTCCTAAGAATTGTAACTATTGCATGAGAAGCTGTTCATTGTCCAGCTCCTTTCTGACTTTTAACAAGGCATTCCCATTAATTTCTCTAAGAATAAATATCCTTTGCCCCAACTTTCAACTGTCATTTTTGCATAATAAATCAACAGATCTAACATATATCTGTATATATAACTACATATAAAATTCCACATTGTTCCCTACTGTGAGATTTTGTAAAGCAAGAGGAACAAATTTACAAATGCAGCTTGAATAACCTTATGGCCAAATAGCATTATCTCATGGAATTCAAGTTACTGGTATTTGATGAGCAATAACTAGATGACAAAATAACTAGAAAGGAATAAGGAAATAGAACAGCAAACTTTTTTTTTGTTTGACCCCAAAGGTTTGTCAACAATATACTGTAGTCTGGAGAAGAACAAGTTCAAGGTGTCCTAAGAAAACAAGAACACATAAGAAAGAAAGCAATTGCTTCTATGCACATGACAAATGAATTCGATAGCTCAAAAAACAAGAAAAGTGTGCCAAACATTTTTAGATCTACTACTGAAATGAACTTAAATCATTAAAAATAAAAGATAAAAATAATTCTGCTCTAGCAAATCTACAATATAATATCTGCTGCCATTAACAACATCATTAATAACAAATGTCTATTTAATTACTCTTACTAAGATTTTAAAAGCCATTATGCTTGCAACTTGAAAAATTCATTAGCACAAAAATGATGCTTAGTCAAAATGTGCTCTCCCTAAAGTGATAAACTTTGGAATTTTAAAGATATACCCAAGAGCATTTTTTAATCCTTTGAGAAGTAGGAGTGGATATCTCCTTCTCAGTGGGAATTAGGCTTATCACCAAGAGTGTGCTGATTTTAAAATTCTGAGCTCACCCAACTGTATTTATTTTTTTACCCCAATCCTGATCTCCTTTTGCCTTATAGGTGAGTTGATGAAATATAAATTTGAATAAATAAATAAATATTTATTTCCACACAAAAATCTGTCATCCTAATAGTGTTTATTTAAGTAGTAGACCTAAAGTTGTTGCTATTGCCATATTGATAGAAAACTGAGATATGAATTCCTTGCTAATTTACTGCAAATCATTCTGAGATCCTCCAGTAAATATAGATCTACCTCCTTCATTTGAAGTGTTGAGGCAGACTGCTTTGCTTCAATGAAAAGCCTTGCAAAACCACCTTCCTGGCACGTGCACGTATGCGTAGATCATTTAAAATGGTCAACATAGCTAGTTTGATGTTTTGGCCTTGCTTTCCAGACATTTTGATATTTCACAGAGCAACTTTACAGGACATTCTGATCAAAGTTCGAAGAAGAAGACAACAGTGTTCTGAAAGGTTACATACTCTTATTTTATAGAAGTGTTTCTCAACCTTAGCAATTTTAATTTGTGTGGACTTCTAGTTCTCAGAACCCTGGGAGGAAATGTCCATATATATTAAAATTGCCAAGGTGGAAAAACACTGTGTTTTTGTGTATATGATGAGGTGGATCTGTGGTTCCTAAAGTTTAACATGTGTTAGTTTTTATGATTATGTGGCTATTGGATTTATTGCAAATTAAATATTATTTTTGAATTGATTTATTGTCATCATGTTGGGATTTGACTTGGTATTAAGAACTGGTGCCTAGCAATAGCAATAGCACTTAGACTTATATACCGCCTCACAGTGCTTTACAGGCCTCTCTAATCAGTTTAGAGAGTCAGCATATTGCTCCCAACAATCTGGGTTGTCATTTTATTAACCTTGGAAGGATAGAAAGCTGAATCAACCTTGAGCCAGTGAGATTCAGCAGAATTAGCCTGCAATACTGCATTCTAACCACTGTGCTGCCATGAGCCTAATTCATTAAGATCTTGCACAATTTTTCTCTGCCTCTTCTCCCACTTATTCAAATGGGTAATATTTCTAAAGATGTGATGACTTATAAAAAAAGCTGGTAAAACACAAAAAATTAGCCAAATTTTTCCATTTATTCTTATTTCCCCTTGGATTTTATTTTCCTATTACTTTGCCTTATGAAACACTTGAACACTGTAGCATTAGTCTTAAAGTTGTTATTTATCAGTGTAAAAACAAAGGAATCACAGAAATCCTTCCCAAACTTTCAAGTGTGCAGTACAATCTCTCCTATTCAGCAACCTTTAGGATTTCACAAATACTAAATGCAGTCCTTGGTTGTGAAAAGGTTATGTGTTCCTACATTAGAAGAATAAGAATAATGGCTGTCCATTTTCATCTGCTCAACTACAAAAGGTTGGTGACTTGCTCTAAATTGCAAGTGGAAAAGAGAAGATTGGAATTTAAATTTAGAGAACAAATTTGCAAAATACTCAATAAACTTTGTAATTGGTCTCTCAGCAACATGCAAAGGTCTTCATATTGAACAGAGCTGTTGAAAACATCTGTTTTTTGTTCTAAAAAAACCTTTCTGAAGATAGATGCTAGCTTCCCCAGTCACACTAATCCTAAAAGTAACAGTGAATCATCCATACAGAAATGTTGAATGCCAATGAGCATGTAAAATTCATCCTTAGGTTCTTTATGTCATTTAAAGCCAATTTTATACTAAAAATGATGTGATGCTTTTTATTTAGCATTTGGAAAATAAGTGAAGGAGATAGCTATAATTTTGGTCACTGTGGTGGGCCCAATTGGTAGGAAAGGAACTTTCTCTAAACAAAAGTCAATGTGCCAGTTTATTTTCAGTTCAACTCTCTATTACCTTGAACCTTATTCTACCAAGGTATGATTTGTAAAGCTGCAGCTGCTAAATAGAATGAATGCAGTAAACAAAATCTCTTTTGCCACACTCAAAAAGTGGGACACCCACAAGTCCTAAAACATCTGTCATAGACAAGAAGACCTGTTTGCCTCTTGGCATGTTTCTTGGGCCTAGGTATGTGGGAAAGAACCTCCATATTATACAATTCATTTTCAGATGAATGCACCACTTAGCACATTGCAAATCTTAAAATAAATACAAACTGAGTTAGAGTCAGTTCAAAACAGGCAGCTGTTATGTTAAAAATGTGGGTAGCAAACTGCCTGAAGTTTAAACTATTCCCCTACCTGTGTTTGAAATAGAAAATGATGAACAAACCATGCTTATTAAGCTATAACAAATCGTTTGATCTGTTAATCATTAACAGTAACTATATAACTGGCAGTGATAAAACCCAGAGTAGAAATAGAAGGATAAGGCAATGAATTTATATTGACTTCTCTAATATGTTTTTGGTGGATTCAGTTGTTTATACAGTATTTTCTAGATTCTTTATCTGTTAGTCATATATTTGGGAGCTTGTATTCTAGACCAATAATTTCCAAAATGGGTACATACTGTACATCCCAAAGATGGCACAAGATGATTCTTTAGGGTGCAGGAAAAATATTACAATGTTAATTTTTGGATATTTTTCTCTTCCTTTATTTCATTCTTTTTTCCTTTTATTTGGAGTGGGTATATTTTATAATATGTATAATTATATATTATTATAATGTCTAAATAACTAAATATCTAGAGATCATGGCTCTCGACAATGAAGAACCTATTTTAGGATAAATACTACTAAAAATGTAACTGTTTTCCACATTTTATATTGTTTTCTGATGTTGCTTCATTACACCATCAGTAAAATCAGGTAGGGAAAACAATGCATTATCTGATTTCTTATACTGCCCCTATCAGCCAAAATTAGTTTAGTACTCTGTGTATCAGAACTTGAAGTCTCCATCTGATGCTGGAAGTATTTAAATATGCACCTTTTTATGCATTCATCATTTTGAATTTGGTTGGTTTCCTAAGCATGTCATGAATTTGTGGTTTGGGTAACTGCCACAGTGATTTGGATCATTGCATGCAAAGTGCTTGCCCACACAATGGGAGATAATCTAAATAAACATGAAATATTTGATTGTGAAAGCCCATTTCAATTATTTTAAATAAGAGTCAGTTATATACTAGAGAGAGTAAACTTAAACAGTCTCCCATGAAAACTGTCCATGTGATTTACAGCACTGATTCTCCAGGACTTCACATTGCTTTGTAAATGTTGTGATACTGAAAGTTGCTTTTCAGTTTTATTCCCAATGATATGCCAAACAAAGCATATTTTTTTTTCAGAGCAAGCATGTATTAGGATTGCATTTTCACACAGTTATATTTCATAACTTAAAAAAAATCCCTTTCCTGGTCAGGACATATTATTTCTGATCTTATCACTATATATGAAAAATTATAATGTTTTATAATGTTATACTTAAATGTATATTTACTTTCCACTGGAATACTATGGAGTGCTTTTGTTATTTTAATGTTCATTTTTTTTTCATTTCACAAGGGTCAGTTTGAAATATCTTCTTACACTAATCTCCCTAAATCAGAATGATTATGAACTCGACCACTTCACTGCTCGGGCTTTATTCAGAATCATGTATGAATAAAATAAAAGTACTAGTTCTCATATACTGCTGATACCATTCTTCCATTGCAAAAATGCTTTCTTTAATCTTCCCTCATGGTTTTTTTAATCCTTCCTTTTCCTTCTTAGCACATTTTTCTGGAGTTTTTGGCAGGGTCTTTGTCAAAAGATTTGAAAATCAAAGCAAGATTTTGTCCATCAGGTCATCCCCTCCACATGCTTGCTGACATTATCAAATAATTTTAAAAATTATTGAGATACAATTTATCTTGGCAAAGATTTCTTTATTTAAAAATAATTTATTCTTAATTAATCATTAATTTTATTGATTTATTCAATCTCTATAGCCACCTATCTTAGTCAATGACTCTGCATGGGTTATAATTCAAAAATTATACAGTACACTAAGAAATTTTAAAACAATAATACTTTCAATTAATTTTCCTGGAACAGATATGAAGCAGAATTACATAGATTTTTCTCTGGATCTCTTTTAAAAACTGTAAGTGTTTTCTACTATGATAGAAAGGACCATTTTAGTTCCTTAAGAATTCTTATGCTGACCTCATTTGGACCTGAACATTTGTTTCCTTACAATTCCTCATAAAAGTTGCCTTCGTTATTTATCTTCTGACTAACTTCCTAAAAATATTAATTCAGGTGATAAATCAAGCAACTCATTTCTCCCAGTCATTTGATTACATTTCCCAGATGAGAATGAGAGCAGGTTTTCGAGTATTGATTCAATAAATTTGATTTTAATAAAGAGGGAGAATTTTATTTTATTTTTTTATGTTTAATGTTGGTAGTTTGTTCATGTTTTGAATTTTTATCTGAAACCCCCATATTCTGTCAGATTTCAAATTACCAAACAGAATTAGAATCAGAGACAGATTAAATAATGCTCTACCACTGCCCATATAAAGTATTAAATTTAGAAGCAGTATAGTGTTCTCAGACATTTTTATAAGTGACATTAACAAATGTCTTTTAGATTCCTTGGGAACAGTTGAGCATACTTGTAAATTACTCTTCTGTAGTATGTCTTTCAGTCAAGGACTGAGCTACAGTATGGATTTATAGAGGCACATCGTGGTTGATACATTACTTGAGCTATTTGCTGAATGATGAACAGTTAGCCAGCACTTTCACTGATGTGTTCTACAAAATTGCCAGCAGTGGAGCTTGACTCAAGGAATTTTTTTTTACCTTTTTTAGTATCATTATTGAAAAGTAAAACTTTAGTTCCATTCTGGTATTATAAGTTCTCTTGACTGAAATGAGATAGTGAAAGTTGGACTTAAAATGCCAATTTCAATAATGCAGATATTTAGGGTTGGCAAAGGCATGTGAAATTTAAAGAAAAAATGTTTAACACCTGTGAAAATAGTAGTAAAGTTGTGTCCTGGTTTCTACTATACCACCTACTATTCCTAGCAAAAGAATGATATGTGTATTGTTTGGAAAGAAATACCATATATATAGATGCAGTCATCTACACACACTTATGCTAGTGATAATAAGATGAACATCTGTTTATTACAAGACATATTGCAGCAATTTGTCTTACAGCATTCCTAACCAGATTTAAATGCACTGCCTTCCTACTATCTGTAAAAAAATGACATGTGGATTCATTTTTTTTTTTTTTTTGTTAAGCTATGAACTAAAATTCAACTGTCATAGAATTACCGGAAGGTGAAAAAGAGAGAGGTTTCAAGGGTGACAGCTAGAAATTCACTTCTATAGCAGTTTCTTCTTAACTTTATTGAAAATCTTTCCTCAGATTTACTGAAGACAACATTTCATGAAGTCTTCAACTAAACTAAATACTTCACAGTGTAGTTAAGAAATGTGGGCTCAAGGAAAAAAAAGTCAAGTATGATTGCTTCCTCTTTTCCTCAATTAAGAAAGAAAACAAATCTTATTTTCCATTTTCTTGGTTGTTGAGTATCCAGGTAACAAACCACTTAAAATCGAACAAACAAAACTTGATAATTGGCCCCATCCCCATCTGAGACACAGAAAAATGTAACCATGGAAACCTGTAGACCATCTCCTGCACCTTCAGGATTTAGGCTTTTCAGAATCTGTCCAACAACCAAGTAAAATTACATTTCAGGGAACATTTTGTTCTTTCCTTTAAGGATGGGTGGAAGCGGACCCATAAATAGTTCTCAACAAGGAAGAAAGGAGGGGAAAGTGCAGACAATATTCAAGACTCTATTTTAAAAAGGGAGATGTTAAAAGTTCTTCTGAGCAAAGAAGAAACATGCATGGACCCTGCAAAAGACAATAATTAAGCCTGGGATGATTCAAGCCCAGCAGGTTGTCAGAAAGCTCAGTTGCAAACATGAACTTTCTTCAGTGAGAAGTTCAATACAAAACAAGTCACTTCGCAGTCTTAGTTTCAGCTCTCTAGTCTCCCCTTGGTAACTGTGAATGAAAATTCTGCCTTCATTTAGGAGCCTAACAAGACTATTTTCATAAAGCTACATTATTAGAAATTGCAATATTATGCAGTCCTGATGTATTGCAACAATTTTAATTTCTCTTGGATAGATATTTAAAAAACAAGTGTAGGTGGATCACAGAATAACAATAGCAAAACAATAATATATCTACAGTTTAATTTACAGTTAAGACCATTTTTAATCATTTGAATAAATCAAAAACACATCAGTGTGTTTGTGTGTATGTGTTGCACAGTACTAAATTTCTCCAAAGTGTTCAAAGGTAGATCTAGGTTGGGTAGAAGTCTGATGTAATTCCCTTAGAAATAAATTCTATGAAGTTATTATTGATAAGCCCCTTCTTTGGAACTAATTAATCTAATTAATTGGAGATGGTTGATTGAGTAATAATAGATCCCACCTCTCCACCCACCCCTCCCCTGCCGTCTCCATGTGTCTTTGGTTTTAATGTTTGTTTTAATTTTTTATGTTTTAGCTTACATCTAACCCCAGAGTTACTCTATGGTAAGATGGGCAGCCAATAACTTTTATAAATAAATAAATGAATAATATTTTTTTGCTTAAGATTATCCCCTATAACCAATTTTTGGGTGTGACTTTGGTGGAGTCATGTAGCAAAATTGAATTTTCATATCCATAACCCTCAAAGCTTTAAAGTTTAACACAATTCTTTAAATTTAGCTCAAAAATGAATTAAATGCCAATGTTGTTGTTGTCAGACTGATATGAAATATGCTCTTAACTTCTTGTTTTCTACCAAAATCTTGGAGATAGTTACCTTTTGAATCAGTTGCTTTTTCCAAGCTGTTTTAAAGATTGTCTCAGAATCTGGCATCTCCTCTGGTAAGGAAGCCCTCATTGACCTTGTAATAACAAGGGTGACATAGCTCAATAGAAATGCCTTGTATTTTACCACTACAATAATTTCATTTAATCTTCCACAAGTCTTTTGTTCCATTTGACCAAACTGTCTAACAAAAAAAATACCATAACTTTGCAGTCTGCTATTCAGTATATAAATGATCACACAATATTCTTTAGCTTCTTATAAAACTTGACTGTAAAGAATGCCATGAAGACTGTCCAATGGTGCATGCACGAAGTGTTAATGGAGCCAGGAGATGAAAGTAATTTTCCTAAAGTTTGTTGCATAGGCACTATAGATTAGACACCACCATTATTATTAGCACTAGTGTAATATCGTTCAGGTTTCTCCCCAGCAATTAAAGATTCCGTGCTGCTTAACTTTATCCTCAGAGAATTTTATATCTCACACATTTTGATAGAAGTATAAGCTCATTAACAGAATATTTTTTAGCCAGACCATTACGTCTTCATTTTGAATCACAGCTCATTAAAACAATTATAATCAAATGTTTCATTTTCTTTTTCCCTTGTGAGGAACAGCTGAAAAGGTTATGTTTGTTTTTCTTTATCAGAATCTCTAGAGCTATATAAACAGAATACTTGGACTTGTTTGTGCTGCTTTTCCTTTATATTTTAGAGACTGTTCTTGAAAATGCGCAGTTGAACTAGTAGTGCTTTTCTTTGTGTCAAGAGAGCTAAAGATGAGGTACAAAACTCTGGGTGTACTTCATGGATCTTTCATGTTGTTCTCTAGCTGGTCTTAATCAGAAACTTGAAGTAAAAAACTAAAAATGATCATGCATTATACATTTGCAACTTACCTTTGGACCAATCAAAAAATAAGCAGAGAAAACAGTAAGAATTAGTGTTCACGTAAGCCATTGCAGAAGAATGTTCAAGAATGGAATAAAGTTGAGCAATAACCATGAATGTGCAAATGAAGTATTACTCACAAGTAAAACACTTTTTGGCATTCTGCCCCTGGTAGCGTAACAGGTCTGTGGAATGCAAGGCTTTTAGGAAGAAGGATGTTACCCTTTTTCTGCATCTAGAGTGGAGGCTTCTTATATCACGATAATTTGATCATAATTTAGTTCCTTTCTCTTCTTTATAAACACTAGTGTATCTCCTCAGCCTCTTTGTCTATCATACCTCTGGAGTCCAGAATGACTGAGATAGGTGACTCTGCCAAACTGATGGCTCTCTGTTCTTCATATCTCCAATCCTAGATAGATTATTTCTCCATTTCATGACAAAAGCAACTAACAACATAAATTCTGTATAGCTCATCTTGCTTCCCAATCATGTCATGTGGATAGGATGGATGTCTAAGTATAAAAGATGTCTAATATAGAACCATGGCATATTACTTTATTTTGCTCCTTCAAGAAAAATCCATGCAAACAAAATTGAGATTCTCTGTGCTCATCTGTTAGCATGGAAGAACAAACTGTGATTGGATGTGCTGCAGATGCACAATTAAGTAAAAATGCCTGTTCCCATTGTATTGTATTCCAGAATCCTAAAATACCTGAACATTCCATACGAAGTCTCCTTCATTTGTAAGATATTATTTGAAGGACAATATGCTGGTGTCCTGAAATGCTTGAAGCTTAGTTTTATTGGTCTTCAGAGTCACAGTATTAAATTTCATCTTTCCAGCATTCAATCTGCAAACAATTTACTAACTTGTCCATTACCAGTGACTATAGTACATCATCTT
Organism: Crotalus tigris; assembly: GCF_016545835.1. Taxonomy (NCBI): domain Eukaryota; kingdom Metazoa; phylum Chordata; class Lepidosauria; order Squamata; family Viperidae; genus Crotalus; species Crotalus tigris. The sequence goes on along the minus strand of NW_024097546.1, from coordinate 98,493 downwards.
CCAGTCCTTTAGCTAGAATGAGTGAAGCCTCTTTGGATTCTGTGGGTCTCTTCCTTCCTTCCTTCCTTCCTTCCTTCCTTCCTTCCTTCCTTCCTTCCTTCCTTCCTTCCTTTCTTTTCCATTCTTGTCCACTTTCTGTCATCTTTGCTATTTTTCTTCTTTACTTTTTGTTTCCTATTGTATTTCTTAATGTTTTTTTACTTGTGAACCACTCTCAATTGATGGGGGGGTGGCATACAAATTTAATTAATCAAAAATAGGATCAAATGATAAAAAGTTAGATAATGTTGCTGGTTATAGTATATGGTTACTGCAGATCAAACTTTGCTCAAGTAAATTTCTGGTACCAATTTTTTTTTTCTGCTATTACAATCATAATAATGCTGTTAATAGAAAAACTGGTTTTTGTAAGAAGCAAGTTTCTGTGCAAAGATACATTTATTTATTTAAAATGCTTAATGTCTATGGAGATTCTTAGTCATTCAGGTCATGGTTGTCCCAAAGGTGCTTTTTCAAAAGGCAACTGGACTTTCTATGAACTGGACTTTCATATTCCAGTACAAAAATTAAAAACAATAATAATGCCCTTATAAAATAAAAATGACATTTTCATGTCATGGAGAAATAAGTAGCAATATAAAATAAAATATATTTTCATCAATAAAAAGCAATGAGGGAGACCAGCAGATTTCTTTTAGGAAATACTTCAAGTGCATGAGCCCACATTGGTGTACTTTCAAAGGTCCTACGTATAGTTGCAGCTGCACAAATTCATAGCTACTATATCCCTAAGAGTTATATCTGTCCACTCAACCTACCCATGGTCAGACAGCAACCATTGGGTATACTTCATCATGATTATTACCTTTGTATTTTTGTATTTCCATTACATTTTCCTCTACTGTTCTGTTTTGTTTGTAGTTATATAAGTTTTGAAAGTCCCCAAACCTGCTGTTAATCCAAAAATGGATTCGGGTCATTTTGGCAATACAATCATTTAAGAAAGTACATTTCTCAAAAAAGTGCTTTGGGCCAGACTGCCCACTTTTCAGATTCAAGAATATCCAGTGGTTGTTATTTTCTTTTTTTTAAAAAAAAAAAAAAGTCTGATCATGTTAGAACTCTTTCCCAGGATGAATTTTAAGAAAGCTGATTCTGATAAAAAGAAAAGATACTATACTTTGAAGCCTTGGTCCATATGTAATAGTACTTTTCCATGTAAAGTTTCCCAAGGTATTCCATTTTAAAATAAGGAATTTATTTAAATGGCATCTTTTCTTTCTTTCTCTTTTACAAACATAAATATACAAAAAATCAGTATCTGATAACCAATAACCATAAATCTGCTCCACAAATAAATCAGGTATTTGCCACTGTAGTATTTTTTTTCTCACAATCCTTGACCTCTCCTTGCACATAACACTAAATGCTATGTTTCTTTTCTTGGGACCATTAACAGTCGGACTCTATAATTCATTGCTATTTTGCAATGAATTATATGATCAGTATTGAGTATAATGAGGTAAAAGATCTGTTCTTCATTGCCTACCTAATCATATCACTTTTTTAAAAAAATTCATTGTATTCTAGATAAGAAATAATGTTAAAAGCTAAGCATTTGGTCGATATCAGAATACATGAACCAACCTTGTTTTCATTTTAATTTGATTTTTGTTGTCTACTTTAATCCCAGCACACTTAGGTATTTTGCCTCTGTTAATTCTTTTTCACACAGATGGATATAAAATAAAGGACAATGTGAAATACGACAGAGAAATAATGTGAATGAAGATCTTGTTTAAGACTAGAAACCCAGTGTTCTCAAAATGCTTATTAAATGGTTAGACCATCTTGCTGCCCCAGGGATTAGAGATTTGGAAATAACAGAAAGAGAAAATGACCCTGAACATCCATAAACAATTGTCTGACAAGAGTGATTTCAGAGGTAACTAGACAACCTACTCAAAAGGTCAGAACTGGCATTGAAAGAAAAGTATTGGCCTGCAAAAGATTACATCTACCTAGGAAGTTGACTATAATATAACCAAATACTATACTAGGGTTGTTAATGTAGTGAGCCATTTGACTTCATGTTTGCTGGTCTGTGGTAGTCATTTGGTAGCTAAGTATTCAGGATTTTGGTCAGCCACTATTTATAAAGTGTATCTGCCAATGGTGATGTTAAATATATAGGAAATAAACATATTAACTATAATTCATTTCATTCATTTAGTAAGTCAGTTTGTCATGACATTCCTTATTGGCAAGCCTCACAAAGTTTGAATTAGACTTTCAGCCTGAAAAAATATTCTTTATCTTCTGGATACCAGGATATTCCTGCAGTCAGCAGAGAGATTCTAGCTCCAGTTTGCCTGCAGGCATAATGCAGAAACAAGAAGTAAATGACCACCATCTTCTGCAAGATGCAGCATGCAATTTACCTGCCACCCAAGAGGCTAATGAAAGGGACTGTCGTGTTGATTATGCTAAATATAATAATATTCAAAAGAGTACTTTTGAAGACTCCTAAAATAGATCCTATCCAAAATCATTGTTAAAATTGCTTGGGCTTCAATAATAACAAGTACCAAGTGATAACAATCTAATGTACATATGATAATGGCAACATTTATAATTTCTTGTTTCATGAAACTTAATAGCAAATTACAATTTTTTATTTTTTAGGATTTATTCCTAAATTTTTAAAGTTAAGATTTTCTCAGCCTTTAGAATTTCTGGAAAAGATTTCACAGATCTAGACCAGCGGTTCTCAACCTGTGGGTCACAACTCCATTTGGGGTCGAACGACCATTTCACGGGGATCGCCAAACAACGCAGTTCGCCATTTTTCCCCCTTTTCCTTAGCTGTGCTACTCCCTTTTATTCTATTGGTTTTTGAAAGCCAATAAAATAGACTCTCTTGAATAGAGTCTAATTCTATTGGCTTTCAAAAACCAATAGGAATTGTCCAGGCTGTCTCTGCCCTGCTGAGCCCGCCAAAAGTCCCATTCTGCAAACGGTGCTGCAAGTTGTCTGCAGCGAAGGTGAGCTGTCTGGAAGTTTCCACCCCTCCCTGCTGAGCAACTACTAAAAATGTAAGTAAAAGAGGGCCAGGGGTGGGAGATGGGAGGCCGGCGGGCACAGGGAGGGTTGCTGGCACGCGTGGGGCCCGGTGGGTGCCTTACCTCCTTTGGGCTGAGCCAGTTGGTGGCCCAGCTGGTGGTCGGCCTGCTCCATCTCTGCCGCTTGCCAGCTACACCTCGGCCTGCACAGGGGGCGGCACCACGCATGTGCGGTGCTCCCGGACAGGGAAAGTCCTCAACTTACGACTGGTTAGGTAGTCCTCAACTTATGACCGGTTGGGTAGTCCTCGACTTACAACCAGTTGAGTAATCCTTGACTTACGACTGGTTGGGGTCGCGGCATTAAAAAGGTTGAAAATCACTGATCTAGACTTTACTAGTTCTCTCAGAAGGAAACTGAAACATCAGCTCTTTAGAATCCCAAAACATATACTAATTATTTTCATTGCCTATCAGATAGCAAATAAAATTGACCATCCAAGCAGAACTATCTGGATAGATATATATGTGAAATTATTGCTGGGGTGCTTTTAAATTGTAATAACAATAACTTTGCTATCCTTGTTAAGAGCACAGTGCAAGGCTATGAGAACTACAGATTAAAGAATCTGTAACACACCATAACCATAAATTGTCCTTACTTTTCAGGAAAAGCTATTTCTAATCCAAGTTATTGGAGCTTTGTGTTTCTAGTGAATTTGCAAGAGCTCAGAAGTCAAGGAATTATTCATATAGATTAAATTCATATAGATTAAGTTGCAGACAAATGCTAATGCATGAACTCTTTTCCTATTGAGCTAGATTGTATGGGCATTTTCTTTTTCTTTATCTAGAATCCTTAATAATGCATTAGATGACCAAAATTTCAAAAGAATCTGCTAATCTTCTTCAGCTTCACCTCTGGTTGCTGATGAACTATGTATCATCCAAACACATTATAGAAATTAGACTTTGCATTCCATTATGCATTCAGACATTAATAGCAGTATGATAAACCTGTCTAAACCTCTGGGAGTTGGCTATATAAATCAATGTTCCATATAAAAAGATTACATTATCATGTGATAGTGTTGAAGTTCTACATCTTTCTCTCTGGCCTTTGAAAAACACCCATCTGCAAGAGAAAAAAGATTACAGCTGCAAGGAAACTCAAGGAAGAAGAGAAAGATTTGAGCATCAGATGAAAACTTTCCCTCTTTTTAATTGGCCTGAAAGCCAATTTTAATTTTCCATGCAATTGTGAAAGTTTAGGTTAGGGATGCTGAGAAACAAAATGAATGGGAAATACAGTTGCCAGGCTGTATAAATCATTCAGTGAACAAGGCCAGGAACAACACACCTCCTCGCAGTCATTCCTTTGCTATTGATGGTGGTGGATTCTCAGAGTATTATATATCAGAGTAAACTCAGAGACTCACAAACATAAATATGGAATCCAGAAATAGTCCTTATGTGTGAATAGGTGGGGAGGACAGAAGGGAAGCAGATCTGTGACCCTCTCTCCTATATTAGTAGCCCTTTTATTTCTATGGGACTATTTCTGCACATTTGTCATTGTTTTGGACTTTTTCCATTCATTTAAGACTTAAATTAAATTTTAAGTGGAGAAGTCTTAATAAACTTAAGAGGAAAATTAATGTTTCTTGACTCAGCTTTGTAAATGGATAAGTTTTCACATGTCCAGAGGCAAGTTGCAGGTCATAGAACATAGAACCATAGAGCTGGAAGGGATCTTCTTGTCCAACCTCCTGCTCAACACAGGAGACCTTATACCATCCTGTTCAAATGGTTGTCCAATCTATTTTTGAAAACCTCCAGTGATGGAGCACCCTCAACTCCAGGAGGCAAACTGTTCCATTGAGCAACTGTTCTCAATGTCAGAAAATTTATCCTAACTTCTTTGTTGGATCTCTCTTTAACAAGCTTCCACCCATTATTTCTTGTCCTGCCTTCTGACAATTTGGAGAATAAGTTAATCTCCTCTTCTCTTTGGCAGCTCCTCAAGTACTGAAAGACAGTTATCATACCTGTTCAAACTTTCTCTCTGATCAGTTAGACAAGTAAGATGTTTAGAAATTTAGAAACACACCTATATCAATGTCTTTGTTTGTGTGCACATGCACATTACAAACTGAATATGCAACTACTGCTAACACAAATTTTATGAATAGTCAACCCTAATCTTCTATGTTTGCATGGACATGTCTAATGTGTAAATTTGATCATGTGTTAAAAATGTCTTCAAATTTTGTTTTTGCTATATTTCTTTTCATAGGTGTTATAAGAAATTCTTCAAATTACTGTAGATCTGCAATTTTCCAATTCATATTATTATTTACTGACTAAAACTTCTATGCATACACAGGTACTATGATGGAATATGCACCTGGAGGAGTAGTGGGGGAGAGTTTTGGCAACACAGAACTTTCCCAGAGAGAGGCCCAAATTAAGAGACTATGAAGTCCCAAGCTGAATGAAGGCGGGGGGAGAGATTCAGGGTAGCCACACTCTAGAATATCTTTAGATATAGCTAGTAGATTATAGCTTCAGTCTGGCAAGATTATGTCCATTAGGTGTAAACAAATAAATGATTGAACTTAATTGGATTTCTCTATGTCATTTCTGGTTTTGGGCCTGATAGATAGTTCTTTACTACACAAATATGTTACAACAAAGTATGCACAGAGTATTTATGCAATATACCAAATTTAGGATCCAATGCCAAGATGTTTTATGTTACATGTTCTCAGTTCTGGAATACTAAGTCTATGAACAAGGGAGGAACAAAGAAAAATCATATTAATATTTTTCTGAAAAAGTATTTCTTGAGATATTGTGGCTTATAACAGGCCTGGCAAAATTAATGAAACTTTTGAAAGGAACATTTGCATTTTGCTCTCAAGGTCAGCTTCTGCTGAAAACATATATGCATCTAAAGATCCAATTCTGGACCACAGATAAATCACAATGGAAAAAAATATCAGATTTTTTTTTCACAAGCACATAAGTCAAAAAAGGTGACCTCAAAGTCACCTGTACATGTATATGAAATATAAAAAGGTATATTCATGTGCTATAATATGGAGCACATATAATAGAACAAAAATGCAAAGTTTGGAAAATCAGTATCTGTTTTATGGTGACAGAATGGGTCAAATAAGTAATAATAAAATAATTAATTAATTATTTAGTCAAAAGATGGGCTGATATATTAATAAAAATGATGTAGCAATACAACTGCACCTTAAAGTCCTAAAGATATATAATTTGGCATTTTAAAATTTTCTAGGCTATAAACTTCATATAACATTTTTAAACAGTCTACTGATTTAGAAGAGATTTAATGCTATAGCTCTGTACTTTCAGTACTGAATTAACTAGGCAACATTAACTGTTAGTCACTGAATATCTCTTTCATTCTCTCTCTCCCATAAACACAAACTTAACTATCCCACATGGGGGGAGAGGTATCTCATAGATAATTTTATCATAGAACTCCAAAACTGGGGAAAACATCTTAACGAAGTAAAGGGACTTTGACGTTACTTGGCATTTGGGTTCTTTGTGGTTCAGGAATTTTAAAAAATCAAAAATACAAAATTATAGAATTCTATATTATGACTAACTCCCACAAAATAACTAATTATACGCTATATGGTTATGAATATGTAGCACTTAGCAAAGGAAGTGAAAAAGCACAAAAAAGCTTAGAAATTAGTTGAAGGGCAGTACATCTTTATTGGAATAATGTGCATCTTTCCAATAAGTTTTGTTTAGATGACTACACATACATTTTTCAAAAAATACTAAAATATATAGAAAAAAACATGTAAATTCCAATAGTCTTATTCTTAGAAGACTAAAATCTTTAGCATTTGGAGAATCATCATTTGCAAAGTGGATAAACAAATTATAGCTATATGCCAGTAAATCTCTTGTTCTTATGACTTTTAACTGGACAAAATAGTGCATCATAGAGCAATCATTTTTAACTAGGTACTGCAGATCGTACTGTATGCAGGATATGTCCAAAACTGAGAAACCATTTCTCTTAAGGGAATTAAATTTGGGAAAGTTGTGGCTGTTTACTGGCAGCTGGGTTGCTAGGCTGTTGCTGCTGCAGTTATATGATCTTAATTTTCAACATTCTGTGACAGTTTCCCAGCCAGTCTAGCAATTCCTTGCTCCCTTTCCCATCCAGGAGTAACCTCTTACTTGCCTGCTGGGGAAGGGAGGAGAGGGGAAGGGAGGAGAGGGAAGAGAAGGGAAGAGAAGGGAAAATTTCCAGTGCTCCCTGCCAGAGTCCCATAAGGAAACTCGATTAGGCAGCCAGCAGAAATTGTTCTTGCTCCCATTGCTTTTTTGCCTATCCTCGGTCATTCTGTTTCTCTAGTTAGGTAAGGAAATATCACTGAAACAATGATCCAACAGAGGACAAATTGTCTGCTGCTATTTATAAGGATGTGTACCTACTCTGGATATAGCAGCTGAACATAACTTCCTGGCAAAACATACTGTGTTACACTCTATCAATTTATAACTTTTTTTCTATGTGCATTTTAGTTCACAGATGTTGGAATAATTAATATCCAGCAACACTTTTACTTCACGTTACTTGGAATATTTTAATATACTTTATTATATATAAGTATATGAATAAAAATAATAAGATAAAAATACAATAAAATTAGTCAAGAAAATAAACAGAAAGGCAAAAGTAAGATACAGTGAAATAAGGTAAGAGTGATGCAGTGCTCTGAAACTCTACACAATACTCTGTTCAACATAGTATAATTCAAAATCAATCCAAAATTAATATGCCATTAGTAAAACATAAATTCTGCAGCTACAAATGCAAACCTAGCAACAGCTTGTGTTATCTTAGGGTCTTTGTCTGCCAGAAGGAGATTTACATAAAATTCATCTGGTCATCCAGGGAATATCTCTAATTTGCTTTTAGAAAACATTATCCACAAAAGGTGCAGTATCTTCTCCCTGGTTAGGTGAAGGATAGTAGACATAGTCCTTGTTCACATGTAATATGTGTATTTTTGTTTCTAATCTTCCATTGACTGAAAATTTAGTTCTTAGAAGTCTTAGATCTCTAAAGTCCATTATAGAATGGTTGTAACTTTCCTTATAGTACAAATTAGCAGCAAGAAATAATTATCATTTTATCAACCTTGGAAATTATTTTATCACATCTGTCACCTTGTTCCAGACAGATTGCATACTTCATGAGTCAATGGGCATGGTTGGGGAACATTTGTTTGGGTTTTCATGGTGAATAACCAAATATCAAGTCTCTTCTCTATCTTTGTGCAGAGAATACTTGCATCTCAATTGTCTTTCAGAGACAATTGCACTAAGTTGCATTAACAGAGGGATTCAATCAAGATCGCATGAGCTACTAATATCACTCTATAAAGCCTTAGCAAGACCACACCTAGAATACTGCAACCAATTTTGGTCTCAACACTATAGAAAAAATGTTGAGAAAAAGTGCAGAGAAGAGCAACAAAGATGATTAGGGGACTGGAGGCTAAAACATATGAAGAATGGCTATAGGAATTGGGTATGGCTAGTCTAGTGAAGGGAAGGACCAGGGAAGACATGATAGCAGTGTTCCAATATTTGAGCAGCTGTCACAGAGAGGAGGGGATCAACCTATTTTCCAAAGTGTCTGAATTTCCTGCTTGGACGAGGGGTTGGACTAGATGACCTACGAGTTCTCTTCCAACTCTGTTATTCTATTCTGTTCTGTTCTGTATCCATTCCCTTCTGTTACACAGGATTGTTTTTTTCTTCCTGAAAAGCTCAGAACTATTCTGTCCATGAAGGTCTGAAAGCTGTTTCTCAGATCCTGTTGTTAATAATATCTTGCAGTCCCTCTTTTTATAGTGTTCACTTTAATTCATTCCTAAATTAATTATCTTCCTTATGAAGTATCCCTTTTTTGTAGCATATGTTATGGCAGATTCTTTTTTATTTGATAAATCCTCATTCTCTGTCATCAGCTGAAATTGTCAATTACTGCTCCAATCTTGTGAGGGGGGGAGGTTCAAGCCTTGCTACTAATTGGTGCTTAGTTGCAAATATAGGCCACGTTGTTCTTGTTTAGGAAAATGAGCAGATCACAAACTATGCAGATCATGATTGCACTTTGTACTTTCATTTTCACTTTTGTTTCTTTAGTCATCATTGCAAGAAACAAAACTATCTAATCGACAAAACCAAAGTCAAAGTTTCATTTGTTTTCATCACTACCACAAAATCCAGAAGTGATATCAAATGAAAACATACTCAAATATATTCTCCTCTTTGAATAAAATGATCAATTTAACCACTCCCGTTTTATCTTCCTTGCTATGGAAATAGTATATATTTCTATTTGCACCTAATAATCTTTGCGAACTATCATCATTTTTATTAACAATGTTCACTATATTCTTTCAAATTCATTGACCTTATTGGGAAAAATACTTTTTTCACTCTTTTTTTAAATGCTAAACTTTCTTTAAACACTTTTTAAAACTCAAAATTTTAATGCATCTTTCTCTTTAACTTCTTAAACTACAGACTTTGAACTTCAGTATTAAATTTAGATCCCACCCTCCAAACTACCCTTACAGAATATTTTTTTATATAAACATCCTTTTTAAAACACAAAGTTTTTCTTTAAACTGCTACATCTGATTATTCTGTTATTAAAATGTTCAGTTTTGGCGATAGTTCTGGTGTTCTTAAAGTCAATTTCATGTCCTGTGGCTTTAAGGTGTTGGACCAGGGAAGATGTCGGTTCCTCCCACCCAATCAGTTCATACCCCCACTGGCAGTTAAAAGGAAGAAACAGCTAAGACCACACATTGCTGCCCGAAGCACGAAGCTGAAAACACCAGCCTGAAGATGACGAATGGGACTTCGTCGAAACGTCGCCAAGACACTTCCAATTTTACACGGGAGAAAACCTGAACAACCAAAGACCTATATATATATATAGACCTGTATATATATATACACATTACATTTTCAAATTTTGGATTAAGACTTTCAGTTACAAATATCAAACAAAGAAAAAATCATTCTAGATCCAGTTAACTCATTAAGTTTAAGTCACTCCTTCCAGCTTGTAATCATGGAGTAAAATCTTCTTCTTTTCTGGAAAGTTTATCAAGTATTTATAAGCCTCCCTTTTTATCACGGATTTCTCAACCTTGTTAATGTCCTTAAAGAAAAAGTCCCAAATTTGTCCTTTTAAAAGTTGCCAAATCAGAATCAAAATCAGAATCTGAATCCAGAATTCTTTTTAAATATACTCTTCCCACAGATTTTAATAACATTAAAATAATAGCAAATAAATAAATTAAATATTAACAATACAGTTAATATTAATATTATTAAAGCATAATAAACATTTAAGGTCAACAGACATATATTAACCAAAGCTTGCTAGAATAATCATTATTTCAGTTCATGATAATTGATGATCATGGCCAAAATCAGGCACATCACTTTTTGCATTCTTCATCTTTTGCATCACAAATAAATATGCCCTATTGTTATTTTTACATGTATGCCATGAAGCAGTACTCATGTAGATTCCTAGGGGAGGAAGTTTAATTTCTGCTGAAATCAGTGGAACAGGTCAGTCAAAGCTAACAAGAAAGAGACATAAATATTGCAATTAAATCAAATCCAGTCCAGTTTCTGCTCCACGATTCACTTCATAGTAATTGAACCTAAGCATTTAACTGTCTACTTCTATTATTAATAGTCAGAAATATTTATTTGAGAGTCAGATTGATATAGTAGTTAAGGTATCTGGGTATGAACCAGGAGATTGAGCTCTATTCCTCTTTTAGGTACAAAGCCAGTTGGGTGACCTTGGGCCAGTCAATCTTTCTTAGCCCTAGGAAGAAGGAAATGGCAAACTACTTTTGAAAAACCTTGCCAAGAAAATTGCAGGAACTTGTTCAGGCATTCTCTGAAAATCACACATGATTGAAAAAGAAAAAAGAAAAAAAAACAGCTTCAAAATACTTTCAGAAATAACATAGTTTCTAGTCATTTTACACAATGGTTTCATACAAATAAACAAAAGATCAGGAAATGAATGAATGAATGAATGAATGAATGAATGAATGAATGAATGAATGATACTTCAGGGGAAAAGTCTATGCATATACTGAATGGGAATTGATGGCTGAAAGTAGCATTTTATTTGTGTTGTTTAGTACACAAAACCTCTCCATCTCCCTGAAAAACTCAGATGCCAATTGCTCACATAGTTCACGAGAGCCCAAATTTAGCTTATGTCCCTTTCTTGTAATCCTGCTTCAATTCACAGAACTGAACTGGTCTTAATTGGTATGGTTTGACTGGGGCTATGGCTGCATTCAGACATATCCCTGCGCCTCTGCCACTGATTTTTCCTATCCTTTATATTAGCATAATTTTCTCTCACCCCCAAACAATACATTAGTTCTGGAAATAAAAGAAAATCTGCCTGCACTCTTTTCATCATCAGAGTGAGCTCTCTGTCAGATTCTGCATAGAGCCAAATATTTGCATACGTTTTCTATAGTCAATTCTAAACCAGTTCCACAGAACAAAAGGTCAGGTAGTAATTATTTATGTGTAAGGACTGCATTAATTGAACAAGCATCAGCTGTTTGCATTCAGAGGTTGTTGTTTTTTTTTTCATGTGCACAGCTTTGTTGGGGATCTGAATAGTCCACTTATTCTTTTTAAGAGTTGTATATCTTTATCAGAAGATTACTGCTGGGCTCTTTAACTAAAGACATGGTGTTTCCTTTGGCTGGTGCAAAAGAAAAATATTCTTTTCAGTAATGGGTTCTTTTTCAAGACAATTAGTTCTTCCTGAGTATGTCATCATTAGTAATTTACTGATACTTTTAGTGTTGGTTTAATCAGCCTTCGGTTTACAGTTGAACAATCATTTTTTATGCTTTGTGCATTCAGGAAGATCCTGATTTTTTTCTATGTTTTACTTAGCTGTGTTTTGCAAGCAAGAGATAAAGGATAACAAAAGACAGATTCTACTCACCATGTTTACATTTCCTTCACCATACTTCTCCCAAATTATGTGGCAAGAAATAATTATAATCAAATCATGTCTGTGTTCACACAGAGTTCTTTTCTCAGAGCATACTGACTAGTGAGGTTTTGACAGGAGCTCTGCAAATGTTGTTCTGTGCTGAGTATCCATTGGCATGTTGCTTAGGACTCTTGCTTTCTGGTGGGATACACTACAGCCTGCAAAGTGATCAGATTATTTATTCATTGGAGAGGACTTGTGCAAAGGAAAGAGATGTTTTTATAAGAAAAGTTGCTATTGTACATTAGCTGACTAGTTCACAAACATGGGCAAGGATGAAGTGAAACAAATAGTAAAATGAAAGCTCTCTCTTCATCAACAAAGTCTCCAACTCCAACATACTGCATTACTGTATGGTCAATATGGTCCAATCACAAGCAGTAGTTAAGAAAGCTTTCTTCAAGAAATAGAAATCACTATAATGAAGAGAACAAAGAGGAACAGAACTCTGGCAGAAAAAGTATAAGATGATCATATGGGATGTGAAAAAATAATTTGAGGAGCATATGGGAAAAGGAAGGATAGCATAGTTGGGTGTGGTAAATGCTTGATGGGAGAGAGAGAATTCCAGAAAATATCAGAGCTGTAGGCTAGACTGAAAAGTGAAAACAATATCCCAACAGAAGGAAATAGCAGCCTAGACATGCCAAGAAAGTTGCACGGATATAGCTATAAAGTCACCAGAAGTCAAAAATGATTAAAACAGGCTTTATTTTATTTTATGGTAAAGAAAACATCAAAGAAGAACAACATTAAGATTTTCTTTACATGTATTCAAAAAGAAAATCCATAAAGAAATTGGATGGTGAGTTAACAAGTGAAAAGAATATTTAAGGAGGATGTAGAAATGGCAGAGAAATTGAATGTATTTTTTGCATCTGTTTTTACTGCGGAAAAAATACTTGCACTGTATTTCCTTTCTCAGAAGGAAATCAAAAAAACTAAAGCAAATAGAGATAATAAGAGAAAATAGTCTAGGACACCCTGTGAAATTACACCATAACATATCACTAGTCCTGATTATGTCCATCCAAAAGTTCTTAGAGAATTCGAATCTGAAATTACGAAGTATTTTGTATCAGATATTAGTAAAAATTAGAATAATCAACATAAATCTAAGCTATTTTTCAATCAACTGTCAACTACAAATCAGATTTGTGTAAGTCAAAATTTGTACTAGTAGGAAAAAAAAATAAACTACCTACTGTACCTAAGAAGCTGCACACACAAAAAAATGATACACAATGTTTAGACAGACAGAAAAATAAAGATGAACTGATTGTGATTTTTATATGATTTTTTTCCTAGGTGTAAAGAAAATATTACTGATAGAGTAGCACATCTTAATGCTATATGGTTTTACAAATGTGTGTGTGTGTGTGTTACACTGACACAGTGGTGGGATTGAGCTGGTTCACATCACTTCAGCAGAACTGGTAGCTAATATTTTGTTACCCAGGCCCAGAATGGACTTCCAGAAGAGGCATCCATACAGAGAACCGGTTGTCCACATATTTGAATCCCACCACTGCACTGACACCTAAAATTTAATGAAACTAATAAAGGATTTTATTAATAGTCTAAATCCTGTTACTTGCCTGACAACATTTTCAGCTAATAATTTGATTACTCTTTATGTAATTTTGCCATATTGTCTTTCAGTTCAAATACTCTTTGCCATTATAGTTGTATAGATTGGTTTATATTATTGGTCCAATCTATACAACTATAATATACAACTATTTTTTTTCTCAATAAGTGTATTTTGTCAAATTTCCACATAACCATGTGACTTTTAGAAATCAAATTAATTTTGTATACATCTTCCTCGAAAATATATCTTTATATTTTATTAACCAAGAACACACTGTAAAAAAATCTGAGAATATCCAGTCTGAACTTCTAACCATATATTAGTTTGGAACTGGAAATTATGTTTCCCTTATATTTAATCATGCTATATATTCATATAACATAGGCACTTATGTGGCTTTCATATAAGTAAGCATTTCTTAACTGAACAAGTACCTCTACATGAAAATAAAAGAATGTAGGCATGTATGGAGTTGAAAATCCACCTTCCAAAACTTCAGGAGCATACAATGACATGGATAAGGCCCTAAGTGTTCTTTCATGTCAATTCTGATTTACGGATCCTGCTGGAAGATTATATTTCAAATTGATTCAGATTGAAGTTTATAAACCCAAAAAATAAATATACAAAATAATGAAATGTAAATTTTCCAAGTTCACATTTGCCCCTGGTTCAAATCAAGAGTTTTTTATGTGCACATAAAGATTCTGTATAAAGAATGCTGGATTTTATTCCTCAGTAGAAGAGACAATTCTACATAGTTAAATGGGAATGTTTAAGTTATCCTTTCCATTGATACAAATGGAAATCCCATTCATAGTACACTCAGAATAAGAACTGATTACACATAAGATTTTAGCAGATTATTTACTGCTAGGTCTAGAAATACCCCAGAAGGGGATTCTATAAATGTGTGCTACATTATTTCTGTCTAAGTATTTTTGTGATTTAGAAATGCAACTGAGAATCATACATATGGACACCTGCAGTTATATTAACATTCAGATTGATAAGAGTTCGCTCTGTTGTGTTTGTGTTCATGTGTGTATTTATGTCTGTATTGTGTGTAGTTAAGAAAATATCATTATAAATATAAATATGACTGGATATTAAGTATGACTTAACATTAGGAAAAATGTGCAATATTGTATGTAGAAGTCTTGTGGGGTATATTGTTACACTGAATAAATTCAGCAACACAGATGTTTTGTAGCCATTGTTTTTGTGTTACAATTGTTTACGTCAGAATATATTAAAGTGCACCAGATCAAATACTTTTTAAGAAACAAAACTATGGCACAACTAAATGAAATCCATCTCATATTATGCTATTGAAAGTCATTGCTTTCATGAAAATATAAATCTGAGTGGAGACACAGAAAATTCTGCAACTGTTTAACACCAAGAATTACAATCAAATGCAACCTATATAGACTTTTCTTCTTCTCCTGATCCTTCAGCATGGTTTTAATGCAATTAATTCCAGGGAAATATGGCATATCTGTTTATATCATCTTCAGTTGTAAGTTCTATTGGTTACCTCCATTTTTACATTAATATGTAAGTAGAATTTTAAAGATAAATTTGATATATGTAGCTGAAATTTCCTACCTGATTTAAACAGTTCTGGATCTACACTTGAAAAATTCACTTACCTGCCAAAACTGTGACTTTGCATAGTATTATACAAGTGGTTCTCTTCAGCACTTTCTTCAGAAACAATGTTTTATTTCATTCCAGATTTGGCTCTCTGGGTTGATTTAAATGCTTAAAATTTTATTCCATATTCCTAAGTATAACTTAAAGAGCGATGGGGGGGGGGGGAAATGGGCTTTTTCTCCAAAATTAATGATAAAAACATGCTTGACTTTCTTTTTCAAGTGAACTTCAAAACAAGTGGTGTGAATTAGTCTTCTTACGTTGGATCAAGAATGATTGCAAGTTTCCCTTGCAAAGCCCAGGATTTGCAAGTTGTTTGGCTAAAATATCTGTGACAGCTTGAACAAAACTGATTTTTTTGACTATAAGTTTGGATTTGGGGGAGGAATACTTTCCTTCACTTTAAAAGCACATGTAGGGGTGGGTGTGAAAAAATAGAAGAAAATGCATATACGTACTATCAGAAAGAATTGTTGTTTTTCCTATGGGCATTATGACTAGCTGTAACAGAAGTTGAGGGGAAAAAACACAGAGAATGAATATTTGTAGATATAATAGCAATTTTCAAATAATAATAGTAATAGTAGTAGTAATAATAATAACAATAATAACAACAATAATAATAATAATAGAGTTGGGAGGGACCGTGGAGGTGTTCTAATCCAACCCCCTGCTCAGGCAAGAAACCCTATACCATTTCAGTCCAGTCTCTTCTTAAAAATGTTCAGTGTTGGAGCATTCACAACTTCTGGAGGCAGGTTGTTTCACTGATTAATTGTTCTATCAGGAAATATCTCCTTAGTTCTAGGTTGCTTGTCTCTTTGATTAGTTTCCACTTCTGGAAAGTTCCTTTATTCCTTTGCTCTTTAAAAAAAATTACAACTCACCATAAATGTTTCTTGCAATGAATCCATTGAATTGAGTGGAACATAGGTCCCATTAATCCCAACTGGATATGGAAAGGACAGAATCCTCAGTGGATTGTGAGCATTGCCTTTGGTTCAAAGTAAGCAAAAGCAAACAGTTATTTTTAAAAACAACAATGATTGCTAGATGTGCCAATTGGTTTCTATATCTTGAAAGGACCCACTTTTCCCCCATAAAGTGCATTATTTGTTTATTTGATTTCTATAGTCACCCTTCTTAACAAGTGGCTCTGGCTGTCATATATCATAAAACATTAAAACAATTAAACCATTTAAAAGAGTACAAAATAATATATATATTTGTGTGTGTATATATATACATACATATATATATATATATATATATATATATATATATATGTTTTCTGAGGTTTTCGCGGGTGTTTGTATGTAGGTCTTTGGTTGTTCGGGTTTTCTCCCTCGTAAAATTGGAAGTGTCTTGGTGACGTTTCGACGAAGTCCCATTTGTCATCTTCAGGCTGATGCTTTCAGCTTCGTGCTTCAAGGAGCAATGTGTGGTCTTAGCTGTTTCTTCCTTTTAACTGCCAGTGGGGGTATGAACTGATTGGGTGGGAGCTTGGCTGTGTTCTGATTGGGTGGAGGTGTGTTCTGATTGGTTAGGGGCGTTGGCTGTGCTCTGATTGGCTGGGGGGTTGGCTGTGCTCTGATTGGCTGGGGGAGTGTTCTGTTTGGTTGTGCTCAGGTTAGTCTGAGTTGCAGGGGGGGTTAAGATTTTGGGCTGCCTTGCTATTTTTTGGCTTCACGTTCGTGGTCGTGCCTCATCTTCATGGAGGGTGTCAGTTTGCTTCATGTATGGATTGGAGGGGTTTAAAGTGGCTAATGATGCAGCTGTGGTCTGGCTTCTGGTTTGTGGTCGTGCCTCATCATCGGTGTGGCTTTGGGTTTGTTTTTTGCGTGGATGTGTGGTGGTGACATCCTGTGTGGTTTTTGTGAGTGTGGGTCTGGTATCATTTTTTGTGTTAGGGAGTCGTTTGTCAATAAGGGCGGGTTTCCAAATGGCTGGTAGGCGGGAGGTATCATCTCGCTTGTTCATGCTGTGTGGGCGTTTTTCTATCTCGATGGCTTCTCTGATTATTCTGTTATTAAAATGTTCACTTTTGGCAATGGTTCTGGTATTTTTAAAGTCAATTTCATGTCCTGTGGCTTTAAGGTGTTGGACCAGGGAAGATGTTGGTTCCTCTTTTTTGACTGAATTCTTATGTTCTTCAATGCGTGCACTTATTCTTCTGTTGGTTTGTCCGATGTATGTGGTGGGACAAGTGGTGCATGGGATTTCGTATACTCCTTGATTTTCTAATTCAATTTTATCTTTGGGGTTTCTAAGGATGGTGGATATTTTTCTGTTTGTGCAGAATGCTGTTTTGATGTTGTGTTTATGGAGGATCTTACTGATTCTGTCTGTGGTGCCTTTTATGTATGGGAGGAGGGCTTTGCCGTTTTCTTGTTCTTTGTCTTGGATTTTAGTGGGGGTTTCTTTTTGGATTAGGTTTGTAATCTTATTTCTTGGAATCCATTGGATGTTAGTACATTGGTGAGAGTGTGTAGTTCGGGTTTTAGGTGTTGTTCGTCAGCTAAGCGTTTTGTTCTGGAGATGAGTGTCTTGGCTACAGAGTTGATCTGTGCTGGGTGGTGGTGTGAGAGAGCGTGCAGATAGCGGTTTGTGTGTGTTTTCTTCTGGTAGATGGTGTGTCCTAGGGAGCCATTGGATTTCTTGTAGACTAAGACATCCAGGAAGGGAAGTTGGTTGTTAGCTTCTGTTTCCATGGTGAACTGTATTTTGGGGTGTAGGCTGTTGAGGTGTGTGAGGAAGTTGTCCAGTTTTTCTTTCCCATGTGGCCAGATTATGAAGGTGTCGTCTACGTATCTGAGCCAGAGTTTGGGTTTGTGATCTGATTTTTCTAGAGCTTTCAAAGTGTTCCATGTAGAGGTTTGCAATGACAGGTGAGAGGGGTGATCCCATGGGTGCTCCTTCTGTTTGTTTGTATTTTTGTCCATTATAGATGAAGTATGTGTTGGATAGGCAGTGGTTGGTCAGATCTAAGATGTGTTTGGGGGGGTTATATTTGTTTTGGATAGCTGTCAAGGCTTCTTTGATAGGCACTTGGGTGAAGAGGGATATGACATCGAAGCTCATGAGTAGGTCGCTGGGCTGTAAGTTTTGTTTCTTTATGATCTCTATAAACTGGAATGAGTTTTTTACGTGTGAGGTGATGGATTCTGCATAGGGATGTAGTTGTTTGGCGAGAAATTTGGCTAGGTTTTGTAGAGGTGAGCCTATGGAGCTGACTATAGGTCTGAGTGGGGTTCCTTCTTTGTGTATCTTGGGGAGACCATAGAGTTTGGGCATCTGGATGATTTCTCTCTGGGAATGATTCTTTGCTGGATCTCTTCGCTAATGGGGGAGGCTTTTATTTTGGATCTGGTGGTTTTTTCCAGGTAGGTGGTGGGATCTGTATTTAGGGGTTTGTATGTGGAGTCTTGGAGTAGGTTGGTTAATTTGGTTTGGTAGTCAGATGTGTTCATAACCACCGTGGCATTGCCCTTGTCTCCTGGTAGGATTATTATGCTGGTGTCTTCTTTCAGGTTACGTAGTGCTGTCTGTTCCTCTTTGGGTAAGCTGTTTTTGGGTGGCTTGCTGGTGCAGAGGATGTTGGTGATTTTGAGTCTGATTCTGTTAGCGTCATCGGGGTTGATTTTGGTCAGGCTGGTTTCAACTCCACATATAATGGTTTCAGTGGGGATGTGTTTGGGAGCGACTGAAAAGTTGAATCCTTTGGAAAGGACATTGGTTTCGGCTTTGGTGAGAATCCTATCTCAGATGTTATGCACTGTTTGTTTCATGTGTGGCTGTGAGGGAGGAGGGGTTTGTTTCTGGTGTTCTTGTAGTCTTCAGAGTTTGTTGGTGTGTGTATCTGTCTTGAGGGTGGTCTGTGTTTCGGCTCTCCAGACGGCGAGTTGTTTGGATTTGTCCCAAAGTGCCGGGTGGATCTTGTTGCTGAGTTTGAGGTGGAGTGTGAGGAGATCTTTGTTAATTCGGTCTAGGAGGAATCTTTTTGTGTGAAGTTCATTTCTGATTAGGGCCAATTCTGTTCTTTTCAGGATCCGTTTGGTGACTGCAGAGTTGGAGTGGAATTTCAGTTGGAAACATGTGGGGATTAGATTTTGATCTCGGGAGTTGCGTAGGAATGCGAGGTTGCATAAAATGGAAGCTCTTTGGACTACAAGTTTTTCATAGGTCTTGGTCAGATGGTGGATTTCCTCCCCGTAGAGGTTCGATATTTGTTTTCTGAGGTTTTCGCGGGTGTTTGTATGTAGGTCTTTGGTTGTTCGGGTTTTCTCCCGTGTAAAATTGGAAGTGTCTTGGCGACGTTTCGACGAAGTCCCATTCGTCATCTTCAGGCTGGTGTTTTCAGCTTCGTGCTTCGAAGCACGAAGCTGAAAGCACCAGCCTGAAGATGACGAATGGGACTTCGTCGAAACGTCGCCAAGACACTTCCAATTTTACGTGGGAGAAAACCCGAACAACCAAAGACCTACATACAAATACCCGCGAAAACCTCAGAAAACATATATATATATATATATATATATATATATATATATATATATATATATATATATATATATCACCAAGTAAAACTGTTACTATGGATGTTATTATAGCCAGAAAATGGGACCCTTAACTCTTTCAGAGATCCAGGCCTGGGCATACAATCAAGCCTTCACAGCCTTGCCAAAAGCCAACTGAGTTGGGTCATCCTGATATCTGAAGGGTATTCCAGAAGGCAGAAGCTGCAGCATAGAAGGAACTTCTCCTTGTTCTCACCCACAATATGCCTGTGATTGGGAGAAATCAGTCCTTTAGATGACCTTTCCCAAATCATAAAGGGTTCTAACAATGATAAGAAGCATCTTGAATTATATCCAGAAATACACTGGCAACCAATGCAACTTACAAAGTAGTGGTGTTGTGTATGTTGAATATCCAACACTCTTTTCTACCCACGTAACTGCATTCTGCACCAGTTGAAGCTCCCAAATGCTCTTCAAGGGCATCTCCATGCAGACTGCATAACAGTAGTTTAGATGAGATATCACAAGAGCATGAATCACTTTTTCTGATTTAGGAACAGGTGCAAATGTCACAAAGAGTGTGCAAAAGCCCTCCAGATCACAGCAACCATCCATGGCATGAACTATGAGTCAAAAAGAAGATAGAAAGCTGGTTATCATTGGCACATTGATGATACCTCATCCCAAACTGTTGGATTACCTTACTCAGTAACCTTATGTAAATGTTAAATAGGAGAGAGAATTGAGCCATGGAACACCCCATAAAATAGTAGCTGGGGGCTAGGTTTCTCCCTTCTATTAACACCAATTGACTCCACAGAGAGAATCTTTAATCTAGACCAAAAAATGCCCCTGGAAGCTGGTGGTTATTCTTTTATAAATGACCATTTGACGGTGAAGATGAGAATGGCTGCAGAAATCAGTTTAGAAACTGAGGACATTATTTGGACCTTCTTGCTGCAATTGTTAATAAAAAATGAAAAATGTAGAAATGCTGCCAGATGGATATTTTGGCCTTCTCAATGTCATAAGAGAATAAAACCACAAGCCTCATTTCTGAGAAAAGCCTTCTCTCTATCTATATGACCATAAAACTACAGGAAATGGGGGAGTGAGGTTACGGAAACCTATCCTTAAAACATAAATTGGAGTGATGTAAGAGAAACAAAGTCTGAGTCTTCCAAATCTCTTGGTTTGCTAATGGTGTCTTCCTGTAGAAGGAGATGAAGGCTGATGTTCTTCACTGCTTTCGGGAAAGCTTTAGGCATTGTGAATGTTTCATGTACATGGGCATATGATCACAACTGGGGTTAATCCCTGATTAAATATATGGCTCCAGCATTCAACTTCTGTCATCCCTGTGAAGCATGGATACATGAATCAAAGAAGACTGCACATATAAATGTTTATACACATGGCCTTTCACAATTCCTGTAGGCATATGAGATCAGAATTCTCTGGCATAGAAATTCATACATGAATTGATACCCATGTGCATGGGCTTTCTGTTTATTTGTAAAATCTGTTATGACTTTGTGTTGCTTTAAAAATACAACAATAAAAATATGAAGTAAAAAAATAAAAAGAAAACCAACAATAATATCAAAACATCACACACAAAGGGCACTTATCCCAGGTCCTGTCAATACAGCCAACTTTAATGTCTCCTTTAATTAGAGGCAATACAAGGCTATATGAATCTCAGGGCAAATGGTGTTCCAAAGGTCGGCAGCGTACCGGAACTTTATGGTTCCTTCCAGATGGACATTGTTTAATCAATAAAGCCCAGAGCATGCTAAGTCAGTTAGATAATGGGGGAAAGGGAAATAGAAACAGTGGGAAAAAGCAGTCCATGAGATAACCAAGCCTTATGTTTTGAAGTGTTTTATAGGTTATAACCTGCATTCTGAATTGTATCTGGAAGCTTACTGGCAATGAATGCAACTTATGAAGCAGAAGTGTCATATGGGCATTGCCATGGGCTTATCCATGGTGCAACTATCTGTGCTACTGTGTTCTGAATCAGCCGCAGCTTCCAAGTGGTACTCATGAATGGGTAGAGTGCATTGCAATAGTTCAGTAATGAAGTGGACCAAAGCATGAATGTTCTAAGGGCCTTCTGATCAAGGCATGGGTGCAGCTGGTGCAATATATAACTTTGTGCAAAGGCTCTCTTGATTATAGCTGCTTGAAGGCAACATAACAGATTTGCAATATGTAAAGTAGGCACATCCTCCAAGCAAAATAATAACCCAACATTACTTCTGTGTAGGTATATGTGTCAAGCCCTGCGGGCATATGTGAGCATAAAGTAATGAGTAAGTGTAATATGATCACACATATTTAAATGCTTAAACATGCTTTCATCTTAGAGTCCTTTTGCAGTGCTGAGGGATGACTTTTCTGCAATTTTGTGAAAATAGGTTTAAAATGCAGGTGCTACATACATCTTAATAGTGTGCAATATGATCTCACTTTAAGTCAATTCCATTGAATCTAGATAGATGGATATTGATGAAAAAGCTATTATTTATTCCTTGTGTTACCTCACTTAATAAGCTATATGTTGATTTCTATTCCAATTGGATAAGGAATTTGAATTGTTTATTTATATATATATATAAGGTTGTTTTTTCCTAGCACAAGAATAGAAAAAAAATGAAAAACTAGTAATACACATCTTCTCATAAAAACAAAAAACTGATACAATATTGGAGCAATTCAAGAAGAATATTTATAGAGGAATTTCTGGAGTGTTGCAGTGGCCTAAGTGAAGATGCTCGCTTCCAACTCAGAAGGTTGAGAGTTCAGTCCTAGACAGTGACAGATGTTTCTCTATCAGTGCACAAAGAGAAAATATCTGCTGCAAGTTCTGCATAGGTGCCAGAAAGGGCATCCAGCCAGAAAATTATCAGTTCTATTCAGTCACCCCAACCCCACCCCAAAGCAAGGGATTACAGGGTGGTAAAAAGAAAAAAATATAGAGAGGAATTTCTGGACTATTCAGACCTCTGCTTTGAGGAAATAATAAAAGTGTGCTAATCTGAAAACAAAAAGTGTTTTAATATGGAGAAAACAAATCCTCTAAATAAAAAAAATCACAGTGATATATCTGTACACCCTAGACAAGGCTGGTGGAATTGTGTTTCATAACAAAATAATTATCACAAATAATATCTGAAAGAAACATGGTGGGACAACAAAAGCAAAATATTGGAATACAATAGTCTGACATATTGTCTGAATAAAAGGCAAGATAATAACAACAAAAAATAGAACAAGGAAAAAAAGGAATAAATTATGCCCTTTGCAGAGTATTATGCTAATTTAAAAATACCTTTTGAGTTTTACAATATAAAATTCTCTTATAAAAGTATTTATCAACTACAGGTAGTCCATGACTTACATTCATTACAGTGCACACACTAAAAAAAGGGAATTGTAACCATTTTTCACACTTATGACCTTTGCAGTAGGTCATTTGATCAAAACTCAGACTCTTGGCAACTGGCATGTATTTAAGACAGTTGGCAACTATCCCAGGGTCTTGTAACTATAATTTGTAATCTTCCTAGCTGGCTTCCGAAAAGCAAAGTCAGTGAGGGAAGCCAGATTCGCTTAATGACTGGATTATTCACTTAACAACTGCAGTGATTTGCTTAATCACTTTGGGGGGGAAATCATAAAATGGAGTAAAGCTCACTTAACCACTGTCTTGCTTAGCAACATAAATTTTGGGCTCAGCTATGGCCGTAAATTGAGGATTACCCATAATTTAACTTTTAAAGTAAATAGAATTCATCAATTATCACCAAGTAGCTTTAATTTATGTTTGCCTTTTGGCAACATCTGCATAGCTTCTTTATCACCAATAGACCATCCTCACCCACACACACACACCAGTTCTTCTCTTCCACTCTTTCTGTCTTGAAAGTTGAAAGCAATGTTTTGGGTCAACATAGTTTCCAAATAGTCAAACATCTCATCACAACTCCAAGTTACTCATTACTTTATGTTTTCAAAGCAAAGCAGTGCCAGTGTGAAAGCAATAGGCAATCACTTTTAAATATGATTTTAATATGACAAAATAAATCTAACTCTATACTAGGCAGACGAGTGGCAGGGGATAACATGAGCAAAGGGAATAAAAAGAGCTCTGAAGAGCCTATACCAGTTGCTAATACTTAATCTCTTTAAATAATGAATTAGCTGCTCATATCTACTGTCGCTGCTAAGAGAAAGCACTTTCTTTGTAGAGTGTAGTAAAGCTTGAATACCCATGAATTATTCAATATAAAGTGTGCCACTTAAAATGCCCTGATATTGGAAGGAAAGTGTAAGATTATCTTTTGTCTGTCAGAAAGTATCGCTCCCAAGCTACTGAGACTTGAGGGGATAAGAAAGGGAGCCAGGATACATCAGGCCAATTCAAGGTGTTACTGCAGTTCAAAGAACTTATCTTGTTTAACCTGACCTTCACTCAGAAGCTGTGCTAACACTGCAGAGTTCTCTTCCCTTTTTCCACTCCCATCTTTTCTTTTTGCACAGTTCTTTCCTGGATTCTGCAATTCTAGCATAAGGTGCCAAACAATGCATACATTTAGTGATGCAACAAAGCAGTTTCAAGATTTTATTTGTTGTTTTTTTCCCCCTTCCTTTCATCAACCCCCCTTCCTCCTCCTTCAGCATAGAGTACCAGCTATTGATCTGCCAGACTTGCTTACATAGAGAAATGTATTTCCTTACTCAGGTTTCTAACGGCTTCCAGAGCTAAGTGATGACCTTTCTTGTGCAAAAGAATTTGTAATCCACAAAAGTGGAGGGGGGGCACAGTTGGGTGTATTGAAGCTTGATAGCAATAAGCTTCATCTTCCCAACAATCTAAAGTTCCTATACAACCCATGACACATTACAGGTAGATTAGATAGAATTGGATTGATTATAAAGTAAACATGCATAGGTTTGTATTGAAAATAAGATATACAAGGGAAAAAATGTACAATCCAGGCATCCTGTTAAAATAATAACTGCTGTCTGCCTTTAGTGTCATGGTGTTTCCGTTTCTTATTATGATTTCAGTTTTAATTCCTGATTTAATAAATAAATAGGTATCTCTTAAAATATTATTCTGTTTTAGCATATCATATCTTACAACTGACCTTGTCTTATCCTCACTTTCTCTTCTATTAAGTTAGATTCATGTCTTCAAATTCAATAATTTCCACTAATTCCCTTTGCTCATGCTTAATTTCATGACAGTCAATTTGGTGTAGTGGTTAAAGGGATCAGGTTGGAAACTGGTAGGTCATGAATCCAGTTGGGTGACCCTGGGCCAATCACTTTCTCTCAGCCTTGGGAAGCAGGCAAGTCACTTGTGAAAATGATGCAAAGAATAATGCTTTTCCAGGTAGCTCCCAGGATGCAGTTCAAAGGCATCCCAAGGGTAGTTCCATAAAGCAACATCACCTTAATAATGCCTTTCTAAAATCAAATTTAGTTGGATGTTCAAAACCAAAATTGAACATAGTCTTGTTTGAGATCACTGAAATATAACAACATTCCAATCATCTTTAAAGTAATGAGTTACCTTAAAATCTTAGTGATGACAATTACCTTTCAGCCTTTTGCAATTGACAGATAGAAATTTTATCAAGGCATAGATTTTCTAAGTGCCACAGAAGAGTTTTTGTTATGGCATCCAGTGTGCTGATAACCACTGGAACTACCATAACCAGTTTATGCCATAATCTTTTAATTTTGATTTTCAGATCTAAATACTTTGTGATTATTTTTGTAATTATTATTAATTATTCAGTTTTGTTAGAACAGCCCATTCCATTTGAGAAGAAAATTGTGACATATTTATAGAAGTCACTTATCCACATCATTTCTGAAAACATTTAACGCAAAGGTTTTGAAATAGGTCTTATTACTCTGTAACTAGATATAAAAGGCTTCTTAACTAAATCTGATCAGAAGAACATCTAGTCCTTTAAAATTAAGAGATTAAAAAAATCACTCTATAGACTGAAAGCTAGTGCAGTCCACAAAATGCAAGCTTAATGTGGTTCATCATTAAAATGCATGTAATAATCTTGTGGTCCTATTCTAGACCAATGTACTGATTCTGAATAATGTGTAAATATATTCTACATACAATTTGTTTTAAGAGTATAAATAGGAAATCTGCAGAATAGGATGACACTCTGCAGTGCCAAGTTATCACTATTCAGGTAAAGTTGCAACTGGGATATCAGCCAAAACTGATAAAAAGTCCTTTAACCCACAAAGGTCACTTGAGCATCTTACTACAATCAGTGCTGAGTTTTTTTGCTCCACAAGTTAGACAAGAGTATAAAATAACAGATATTTAACTACTGGTGTCAAGAACCAGTTCTCAGAGACTGGAACAAAGAAAACAAGGGCAGAGGGCAAGGTTTCTTTGGAAACATCAGTGCCTCAAAAAGTGATAGCAATTTGCAAGAAGTTTCCAGCTGTAACCAGACTGCAGATCAATCTCTTGCTAAATAAAATTTAGTTGAATAATATGCGAGCCAATCTTTGACTTAGAACTGGAAGAAATTAACTTTACTCATGTTCCTAGAAGAAGAGCTTTAAAAGAGGAGAAGAAATTGTTTAAATTATATTATTACTAGAACTCTCCTATAGCTATCTCAGCTGCAGTTGTTCCCTTTTGACGGTTCAATTATCCTTCTTCCTGATTCCAGCTATCATAGTTCATGTTTTTTGTGTTCCTGTTGCAAATTCTTTGAAGCATGAGATCAGGTAACTACATATCTAATATACAATTAGCCAGTTTCAAATTTTAAAGAAGCCAAGGCAGGATTAGCTTGCTTTAATCCAGCAGCCTGACTGCCAAAACTGAAAATAGAAGTCTGACCATCATTACTGTCTGCCTGTAGGTGAAGCATCATTGGAGATCTCAAGTTCTATCTGGATAGTTAGTAAACAAATGGTAATATTTCATGATATTGAAAGGTGCAGAAAGAAAATGAAGGAAAAAATGTACATGCATCCAATACTCTTTATAAACAGTGATGAGAGGGCAGTGCTCTTAAAAGGAAAGATACTGGTTTATATTCCACTCTGGAATCAATACAGATCAAAATTTGAACAAATAAGTAATAGTTTAATTATGAGCTGAATGTGTTGTAACAGTAAGAAAGATAAAGAAAATGCCAAATTATTTGTTTTTGATTGTTATTTAATGTAAATAAATAAAAAACCACCTTGCAGTATAATTTATCATCACCATTTATCCTCATTAGTTTACAATGCCTCCAAACTACTGAACAATGGACCAAACTCTAACAAACATATACCTCTATTTTGTCTGGACTAATTTGTGTTTATTTATTCTGATATATCCCATTATTCAGGATTGACCCAATATATGTTTCGGTTTAAACCAGACAAGGATGCATGCTCTTCCAAATTCACATAAAATACCAATTTACTTGGATATCTGAAATTTATTTTGATATCTGCAATAGGATTTCATCTTCAATTATTTCTGGGATGCTTACCTGGTTTCAAAGCCACAAATCTCATTGAGGACTATGCTATAAAATAAGGAAATTGGGGAAGGGGAGAAACCACAATTCTCCTTAACACTGCCCATCTGAAGCCAGTGTTTAATGATGGAGTTGGTCCTGCCATTATCAAGCCAAGCTATAGGATAGCCAAGGCTACATGTATGCCAAATACAGAAAGTAGGGTTCCTACATGTTACAAAGAGGAGACATCTATGCACAGATTCTTGGAAATTCACCATTTGAGACTCATCCACAAAACATGGTACAAAGTAATGGCAGGTGAGACCATCTTGTTAGTCAAAACAGAAAAAAAGGAAAGCAGATACAAACAAAGTACACAACAGTGCAATGCCCAATCTGTTTTCTTTTATGAAATGGCAACCTCATGAACTTCTTTACAAAATATACACAAAGGGAGATGAACAAACTGAGAGATAGAAAGTGGATATAATAATAGAATAATAATAATATTTTTGACAGCCAGTTTTGTGTAGTGATTAAGGTATTAGGCTAGAAACCAGGAAACCATGAGTTCTAGTCCTGCCTTAGTCACAAAGCAGCTTGATAACCTTGAGACATTCGCTGTCACTCAGCACTAGGAAGTTGGTGATGGCAGATCACTTCTGTAAAAAAAATCTTCCCCAAAAAACTGCAGAGAGTTGTCCAAGGGTCAATATTGACTTGAAAGCACAAGAAAAACATATATTTGGCAATAAGGTTACCAACAACAAAAGAAAGGGGATTAGAACATGTTTATGGAGGAATATAATGAACCTTACTTCTTTCTCAGTACCAAAAGACAGTCTTCATTTAAACCTTAATGTCAATTTCCCTTTAGTTTTTCCAACTCATGCTAAATAGTTCTCTTTAACAGAAAAATGTAGCTTCTATATATCTAAAAGACACAAGATTGTGAAAGCTGGCCTAAAGTAAAACTCATCATTTTCAGCTACAGAAATAAGAACAGTGGCCTTTTTGAACAGCGCGATGCTCAGATGGAAAAATAAGATTTTTAATTGAAATATGTTTCACAGAAGATATTTGCACCTTTTGGGCACCAAGCCGCCTTCCATTTTTGTGAAGTTAAACAAATACAGGCAACATTTTCTTTCTTTTCCAAAGAAAGTGTTTGTGTAATTATGAAGTGTATGAAAAAAAGTTCATAGCAGAAGGATAGGATAAAATAATATGGACTTCTGTTATGAACACCTTTTCTGCCTTTTAAAAAGTACACTTATTGCTAATTAATTTTTCTTAATTGGTCTCTTTTTTCTGCTGATGATCTTCTTCTATCCAATATGTGACTATATTTTCAGTCTGTTGCATTTATAATACTTCTTAAATACTGAAAATAACACATTTTCATTTTTTGATGCTCAATTTAAAACTACATTGAAAAACAGCTCGAAGGAGACATAAAGTGGAAACCCAGCAATATAAATGGATCTTAAGAGAAAGATGGAATTTTTTTTAGCAATATTTGGTTACACTGCCTTCTAGATCAGACTAGGGAAAGATATTCTAAATGCAGATCTTGAAGAACAAAGAAACTACCGGTGATACCACATACAACTGCATGTTTGTGAGCTCATCCTGAAGCACATTGCACATTTTAGTCATTAAAAAGAACTCACCACTATCATCCCATTTTGAAGATATAGCATTTGGGACCTTGTCTGCCCACTTTTAAATTATTCTTTTGTAGAATGTTCTGTTTTTAGTTCTGCTTTTCTGAAATCACATTGAGAAAAGCAACCAATTAGTTGTGACATGACAACACACAAAGAAGAATTTGTGTCTCTTGGCCTGTAAAAATAGCCCAGTAAGAACATTATAATGCTTATTCCAGTGACTGCTGATGGAAGCAGGATATTTCTTTTTACCAAATATGCTGTGCACAGAACTGCTGCAAATGGAGAGCTATTTTTTTGCATTTGGAAGCCTCATTTGGATCCCACAGTTAATAATTTTATTTGTCATTTTATATATATATATATATATATATATATATATATATATATATATATATATATATATATATATATATATATATATATTAGGGATACCATGTGTAAAGAATCCATTTTATGTATTTGGCAAAGTGGCCCTCAAAATGAATTTCAAAGCATGAAACATTCTTTGTTGGATTTGCTGAAACAGATCAAAGTAGCCACCTCTGTGGGATTTATTCTCTGTTCCTGATGGAGATCTGGGCTAAAGATCAATGACTACAAGTACACACGAAACCTATTCATACCTTCAGCAGGAATGAGATACTGACTGGTGCTTTCAAGTTCTTTAATTTTCTCTAGATAAGGTCTTTTTCATGTGCACCTCATTGTTTTGTATTGCAAATGAATCACAACAGGACGTGATAATCAAGATTAATTACTTCTCTGTGGCACTCTGAGATGTTGAATTTATACAGTCCCTGGACAGTGGCAAACCACACCTGGAGGCAGAACATTGGATTAATTGCATGACGCTTTAATCCTTTCTGTTCTGTAATTCTACCAAGTTTCGTGCTCTCCTGTATCAAACTGTACCTTTTCAATGTGATAACATCATATTTGCAATGGAACTGGTAATATCCATACATGATGATTTGTCTGCACATTTTTTACACTAGGACAGGGGTCTGCAAGCTTGATAACTTTAAGACTTGTGGACTTCAGCTCCCAGCTACGTATGCTGGCTGAGGAATTCTGGGAGCTGAAGTTGTCAAAGTTGCAGACCCCTGTACTAGGAGTATAAAATAAACTCTAACAGAAAAACATGAAGGTTATTTTTTTTTCCCCCTCTGGTCTATGGCTGCTTTTGCTTTTGAGGTGTGTTTGATTAGATACATCATCCCCATCTACCAGATCGTTTCCTTCATAGTGCAGAATAGAGGAAAGATAACTTAATGGCCAATTTATTCTGCTACTGTTTTCCAATTGTATTCCAACTCTCATACTGCTACCATTATGTAGATGAAAGGGTTAAGGCTGGAATAATGAAAAGCCACATGCTTGAGATTGTATTAGTATAATTTCCAGTATCGTTGAAAAGTTCTGAACTTTTTGATATAGAAATATATAAATAATGTCAAATTTTCCTTCTCTCTCTCTCTCTCTCTCTTCTCTCTTCTCTCTTCTCTCTCTTCCTTTCCTTCTGCCTTCTTTTTGTCATATTTTGCCAGTTATCTGTTTCTGTTGCTTTTATTGTTTAATAAATAAACATCAAGGTATCTTTTTACTAGCTCTCCTGGTGGTGGTGGTGTTCTCTGATCCCGATATAGGAATTGGCTAATAGTATATTGGGTGAAAACTAAACTGGAAATTACCCAAATCGTTTCCCATTTTCCATGACCTATTTGTCCCACTACAATTTCCTCAAGTGAAAATAGGAAGTAAAAACATTGCACCAAAAACATATGCACAGTTTTTCTGTAATTTTGAGGCTATAAACAAAATGCTCTTGCAAAGTGCAAAGAAGAATGAAAGCATAATCAAAGCACCTTAAGAGAAGACGGAAACATGTATTTCATTGGACATTTATATTTCACATTCCATATCTGATTTAGCAATGGTTTCCATCTGTCTGGCTTGGAGAGCTAGGGGTGGAGAGGGAAGCAACCAATGATTATGATAAAGGTACTGTATTTCCCCTCCTCTTAAAATTTAACCATCCCTGAATTTACAGATATAATCCTTGAATGAAACTCATACCATACCACATACAGTAAATGTGAATATGCAATATGATGTAAATATGCATCCAAATCTATTCATTTATAATTATATAAAACACATTTTCTCTGGGTTTTTTTCTTGAAATGATTAAGGAGGCTATAAAAAATCAGTTCAACGTAATGGGATATTTTAGATTGGGAACAGGTTAGAGGCATGGTTCTTCTTTCTACCAAGCTTAATTCTCCACTCCCAAATAGATCACCATGAATACAAGCATAATTGAAAATGAGACTTATTCTGGGTACTATCACTGTAGTATAATACTACTACATTGGCAAAGTCATTTAAGATGCAATCCTATTCTTTCTTATTGGAACATGGAATTTCTTCCCATCTACAATGGGCACCACTCTGCTAGAGCCCCAAGATATAATCAAGCTTCTGTAACAAATCAATTCCATGCTTTGGGGTGGCGTAGAAGGAAGCTATAAGAACAGTTCTAGAAACTGTCTCTAGGTCAAAACTGGAATTGTGACGTGAGCAATTTCCTGTTAGAGGCAAGGTGCAATGGCCCTTTGTTACCATTTGTATGCTCTCTATGTGCATGTGTGTGTTTGTGTTTAAATAATGAGTCTCCCTCTTACCTGTGAAGTCAAGTTTCTATTATAACTAAATAACATGTTGTGTAATTTTTAAACAGTAAACACTTTTGTTTTTCTTCACTACTAAAACAAGTAAAATAAGACGGTGATGAGTATGTGAGTATATTGATGTGTGAAGTGCTAACTGAAAATAGTTCCACATTAGTAAACTGGAAGAAGGGCTACTCAGTATTGGTGAGGTTGGCAATGGTAAGGATGCATGTAGGAGGCACAAAAGTGTTTCTGAGGATTTGGAGGATAAGGCTAGTGCAGGGGTAGGCAACTTTGGCTCTTTTATGACTCGTGGACTTCAACTCCAAGAATTCTGGGAGTTGAAGTCCACAAGTCATAAAAGAACCAAGGTTGCCTACACCTGGGCTAGTGATTCTATGGAAGCGGCAGACTGAGCTCTATTTTTACATGCATGCTGAACCAAAACTAGCCAACCAGATTTTTAATTTAGCATTGAACTACAACTGGGAGGGATGCATGTTCAAAAGATCCACTTTGAAATTTCATTTTATGGGGAACACTCTTGGGCTGATAGTACTACAAATGTTTATTCCACAGCCCCTACATTCAGTAAGACCTATTAATTCATCAAGACACTTGAATTTATACCTCTGGTGTGAAATAAAGATGACTACTTTTTATATTTGGCAAGATGATACCGGTAGTTGACCTTTAGTTGACCTTTATCCTTTAGTTTACGAACAAACCTTTGACTCTGTTCTTAAGTAAACATAAAGTTTTTTCAGAAAAAAGGAAGGATGTCACCTTCTGATTGAGAAGCTTTCTTTTCCATTTTTCAGAAGCTGCTTGAATTGCCTTCATCATTTTGAGTAATCTCTTCCTTCATGATTCCCACAATGAACAGAATGATAGCTTTGTAGGCTGACCTACTTCCAGAAGTGCAAGGCCAGATGTCTTAATGCTTGAAAACATCCAAAGCAATACTACAAGTACTACTACTATTTATGTAGTAATCAGCTGCTGCATTGTCTATTCTCATTTGAATTTGTCTTGCTTTTGACTTAACTCCTGGAAAACAAATAGCAAAAAAAGGGGGGAGAAAGAATCAGAGATAAGCCTATAATACCTTACCTTAGGCAGAGAAATCTTTGTAAACTGACATCAATCAAATACAATCTTCGAAGGAAGAAAGAATGTTTGATCTCTACAGCACTGTTTTGAGAAGACAGAATGCACTTCTGGGATCTTACTTTATGCCTGAGGTTAGAAGAAATGTCAGTTTTTCTTGATAAAATGAGATTAGAACAATCTTTTTTTTTTCTTCTCCTCCCCCTCCACTTCCTATGGACAAATCTGTCAGATGTCTTGTCCTCCTGTAGGGAATTTCAGATCTGCAAATGCTATTCTGCCTACTCCAAATTTTCTTGCACAAGTAGCTGAATGATGTTTGTTTTATTCTCACTGGTTTCCTGAACACAGCAACTATGAGTGTAAAATTTAACTAGCCATCTATTGATTCTGCATGTGTAGTAGAAGCATTAATGCTCCAATATGAATTTAATCATAATGATAATGATTTTTTAAAAAAACTTATTTTGATTATAAATGATTTAACACAGAGAGCAAAACCATCACTTTCAATATATTAAACCTTTTCTACCAACTGAAATTCAATTAATGTCAAAAATAGGAGATTGGAGTCAAGTATCTTTGTGGATACTATTCAAGGAAACTTTGTGCTGCACAAAAAATCCAGCTTTCAGAATTTACCTTAAAATTACCTTAATACAAATTTTAATGCTTTTTATCAATATATTTAAAGAAATTAAGGATTTTTTCTCACCAAATTCACTAGGCATAAATAAAAAAAAATTTAACTCAGAGCTGAAGTCTTGATCTGCTTTCCTTAGGATTTCACTAGAGGAAAAGAGAGGGACATTTTTCTTTTTTCAGTGGGAATATTTGTTCTTACATTCACAGATTTATTTATTAGATTTATATCCTGCCTTTCCTCTAAGACAGACATGTCAAACTCACGATGTCACATGACGTTGCGCAACATATCAGAACTTTTTACCCATTGCCGGCAATGGGATGGGCAAAGTTTCATTGTAACGCATCCGGCCTATGAGCTGGCAGTTTGACACCCCTGCTCTAAGAGATCAATGTATACTTCTTTGGAAACTTCTTATTATCTTAAATAAATATGGCTTGCAAAAATGTATTGCATCTAGAGTACTTCTACATACTTCCAAATCTCTTTCTCAAAGGTATTGTGTTATTTTCTTTCTAGTTCAATTTTCCTTTTCCCCCCCAAAAATATAATTTTAAAACCCTGTTTTAATTGCTCTTTCCACACCCCTATTTTTTTTCAATTTTTGAATAATGGAGAGAATGGAAAGAAAAATGGTACCTAAAATTCAATAACATTCTCTGTTAAACATGGAAAAATGGTTTGGCTTAGCCTTAGCCTGTTTATGAACCAAACATTTTTCATACCATGTACTTTATAGTGATTTGGAGCACAATAGGGTATGATTATTCCTATATAGGTATTCGAATCCTTCCCTCTGTTTTTCCTTTTCTTCATTCACATATCAGCATTTAAGACAAGCATTATAAGCTGAACCTCAAAACGGCATACTGTAGTTAAGAGCCCAAAAATACACATTATCCAGAATTACAGCTGTTCAGAATTTTGTGGTACAACTTTCAGTTCCAAAGACATATCAAATGTCCACAATATATTTCATGAGTATCTTGAAATAAAATACACTGAAAAGTAAGTATTTAGAGGTAGAAAGTTTTATAAGATATGAATTTAATTATGTATTTAAATTT
Source organism: Crotalus tigris (assembly GCF_016545835.1). NCBI lineage: Eukaryota > Metazoa > Chordata > Lepidosauria > Squamata > Viperidae > Crotalus > Crotalus tigris. The sequence continues at coordinate 63,834 of NW_024097546.1, read as the reverse complement.
GTGTTTTGGGGTTTTGACCTTAGGTTACATTGAGTCAGTTTTAACATGATCCCTTTCCTTGCTGATCTATGCAGGAATGGCTCTGTACCTCATAGAGTCTTTCAACAGTAGCAGTATATATGTATATATGTTTCATAAACTGATAAATATTTGTCAGTGGGAAATGATCTGTGTGGATTAATTTTACAAATGGATGTCTCACTTTACAGGCAATTAATTTTAAACAGGAATTATTAATTATGTTAATATTACTTAAATCAGGGGTGTCAAACTGCCAACCTATAGGCCGGTTTCATCATACCGAAGCTGCACCCAACCCATTGTCGGCAATGCAAAAAGAGTCGTGATACATCGCGACATGTCACACGGCGTGGTGAGTTTGATGCCCATGACTTAAATGTTTGTCATGGCCCTGAGGTGGCGCAGCAGTTAGAGTGCAGTACTGCAGGCCACTTTAGCTGACTGTGTTCAGCAGATCAGCGGTTCGAATCTCACCGGCTCAAGGTTGACTCAGCCTTCCATCCTTCCGAGGTAGGTAAAATGAGGACCCAGATTGTTGGGGGCAATGTATAATATATATATATATATATATATATATATATATATATATATATATATATATATACACATTGCTTACTGGTGTACACCGCTTAGAGAATGCTTGCACTTAAAGCGATATATAAGTCTCACAAATAAATAAATAAATAAATAAATTTTTCTTGTGTATTTATTCATTCATTCATCTTTTTGGGGGATTTGATTGTATATTTGATTGATGTAGACTAGGTAAATTCCCATTCTTATACTGTGATTGAGACCTAGTCAGTCTAGGTTATGAATAGATTCCAGAAGATGAAAAACTTTTCTATCTATTACTCCATTTTCAGATAATTTTCCTTTAATATCTCTTAAATACACAGATACATTTATCCCACATCCCGCTGAGATCTCAAAGAGGAAATTACAATAAGAATACCCTGAGAAACAGGCATGAAACCATTTCCCCTGCCCATCTTCACAGAACTTGCCTATTTTGACTAGCCAGATGCAGACAACTCACAAATCTGAGACAGCTGGTTGAGCAGCCTCCAGGGCAAAGCAGCTCCAAAAAGAATTTCTTCACCATGCACATCCAGAATCTCTGAGCTAATTATCGGGGTTGAGATTCTTAACTTAATCATCACTCCTCAGTCTCTAGAGTGTGAGAGAATCAAAGAAGTAACCCCTGCCTTGTTGGACTGAGCACACAGCAAAAGAGCAAAAGTCCAATGCAATTATCAGCTGAGCAACCTTGTGGTTGTGATGCAGCACATTCCCCATAGGGGCATGAAATTAGCTAAAATTCAGACCAAAACCACAATGTACAAGAAAAGAAAAGAAAAACTCATTTGTGGAAAGCAAAGTGTTTTGTTCATTAAAAAGTTCCAAAGAGAGCAGAAGGATACTGCTTTCTTTGTTTTAGCATCAATTTGAACTCAGATTTTTCTTACATAGTAAGAGTCTGCCTTTCATTGTACATGAACATTATGAGGAAAACAGCTAGTTATTTCACCAGATGACAATAAAGTCTGTGCGAAGCACATAGAATTAAAAACAAACTTCAATGAAATGTATACAATATTTTCTCTTTATCACCCTCATTAACTTTCAGTTTGACAGGAAATCATATCACTTAATTACCATTAGATTTTAAAAATTTCTTAGCAGATTTGCAAGCAGTCCAGTCCAGCATAGTAAACATCATTTGGGTAGAATTTCTTTATAGCAAGTCAGTTTTGTATGGTGGCTAAAAACTCTGGGCTCCACCATGGATTCTAGTCCTGCCTTAGGCACAAGTGGCCCCGTGGCTTTAGGGCAGTCATTCTCATTCAAGCCTTAGAAGACAAAGAATGAAAAATCACTTCCAAAGATGTTGCCATGAAAACTGCAGGCAGTCATGAAGAGTCAAGGCCCAAAAGACGATGATAGATAGAAGATGATATAGATAGATAAATGATAGATAGGAGAAAGTCAGCATTGAATTGTAGTTTCTGATAGAAATACTACCTATCAGAATAGAAACTGCTTCTGGAGTTGCACAATAAATTAACTGTGTTGTTAAGAAAATGTTATTTTTACGTTCCCTTGCAAATGTTAACCTAGAATGTTTTTTTTTTTCTTTCCAGAACAAATCACAATGTACTTATTACTATATCCAACCTAACTGGGAGAGCTTAGGTAGAAATGAATCAATTCAAATACTGTGCTCAGGAGAGGGGAAAAGAAAAGATATAAAATCATTATGTTACATACACAGAACTTTAAACATATCAGGCTTACATAATCCAACAAGTTCTATAACTAAAATTGAAATTAGAGTTGTATAGCCTTTCTAAGACTGAAAGGCACATTTCAATATTGTAAATAATGACAGTAGAACAGAACAAAGGAGGGGGTTGTAAAAGCCAAGCCAAAGGCTAATTGAAATAAATATAATAAAAATAAAATAATTAAAAATGATTAATATGATTTCCCTTTGTGTATCTGCTAATGTTTCCCTTCTGTCATATTAACAATTACAATCATAAAATTAAGTTATCCAATATAAAATTGTTTCTTGCTTATAAAGGATATTTCCCTTCTTTCATGTTAAAAATTGCAGCAGCCTCTCGGTGGACTCCTTGAAGTAAACCTTTGGCCATGTATATATTTCTGATTTGAATAGTGAATGCTTTTGTCCTGCTAGCATGACCAACATTCAGACCACTTTTCAAGGCTTCAGAAGGTCATTTGCTATAACATCTACTGGCCAAGTCTAAAACAGAAATAAGCCAAGCATAATGGCTTGAAAAGCCAAAGAAAAGGACATATGAAACAATATGGCTCCAAAGGATCAGCTATAATATTTTAATAGGGAAAAGAAAATAACACCCTAAACCAACACTTAGATACATTTGTGGAGGGGAAGCTTTTAATGTTGGAACTGTTTATAAAGGTTGTGTATGCTACCTAAGATCAAAAGCATTTTACTCGTGTTTACCAGTTTTTAGAAATAGTGTCATACTCTACGTATGGGCTTTCAAGGCTTCACATTAGAAAGCTCTTCATCTAATTCAGTAGGGCATTCATACATATGAATACATAGAGCCGAGGTGGCGCAGCAGTTAGAGTGCAGTACTGCAGGCCACTTTAGCTGACTGTGTTCAGCAGGTCAGCGGTTCAAATCTCACCGGCTCAATGTTGACTCAGCCTTCCATCCTTCTGAGGTAGGTAAAATGAGGACCCAGATTGTTGGGGGCAATGTAAATATATATATACATTGCTTACTGGTGTACACCGCTTAGAGAGTGCTTGCACTTAAAGCGGTATATAAGTCTCATAAATAAATAAATATGTGGGCTGATGGTGTGACAAAAGATTTATATCCACTTATATTCATTCAAAACATATAAAGATGTGTTCTGATATAAAGGCACAAAGTTAGCTGTTAAGATACAGAGCAAGCACATTTCTTGATCCCCCTAAATTATTGAACTTTTGCTTATTTGCTTGCAGGTTAACTAGTGTGGTCCCTAAGCTAATGGATCTAGAAAATTATTCTGGCAGTAGTACCCATATAATGGGACAGAACATCAACATAAAGAAAAGCAAAGGCACTGAATACAATATGGAAATTAGAAGAGGAGGAGACTTATTTTACTACTTCACCAGAGAATCGGACATTAGTCATGATGCCTTGTAAAATTGACAAACAAAGAAACTTATGTTCCTATTTCCAGATTGCTTCCCAGGAGGGACCAAACTTGGCATAGAATACTATTGAACTAGATGATGCTAGGAGAAAATGCATGTCTGCACTGTCATAGGACAACAAAATGAAAAGAGCACCCTGAGCCTAAAATATAGATCTGAGCAATTGAAAGAATTGTAAGGAGCAAAGCATTTTTAAAAATTCTGCAGTTATTTAAACAGCTTTGACAAGAACCAGAAAGATAGTGAAAGGGATGATTAAATTATTGTCATGTGAAGTAGGAATTCATGGTAACAGATCAGCATCTTTTATATAAACTGGATCCACAAACAAGGTAGCAAAAGCAAATAGAGCATGTATCATGACTATGCAGGAGATAGAGAATGGAAAGAGGTCATATGGTCATTATTATTATTATTATTTTGCATTAAGTAATAAAATAAAACACAAATATCACTTTTCTCCAACAATTGTTCTATTGCATTAGTAGGTATGAACTGGCCATATATCTTGATACTTTGTTCTCAGTAATATTAAATAATTTCAATCCTTTCCAAGGGACTGTCCCTAAACCTGGAAGTAATCTTATTCCTTTAGCACTCAGCAAGGTAGGGACAATGTAGAAGAAGTGCTAATATGCTAAAAAAAAAAAAAAAAAGAACGTTGAAAAGAACAAGGCCAGCTAATACAAAAGATGAAAAGAGGGAACATATAGACAGAAAAAGTCATTGTGATCAGGACCACAGAGAGGGAATTATGAAAATCTTTCAGATGCAGGGTGAAAGAAAGTGATAAAAAAGAAAAAATTAAGAACTGTAGGTTTTATAATGGAAATCATGAGCAAAGAGTACCAGATGTGAAATGGAAAAATTCTTCCCCCTCACCCAACAGGATAAAAGGGAAGAAACTGTAGAAAACTCATCTTTCATTCATTTCAATACAAATGATAGAAGATAATTAACATACTGTATGTGTTGCATTCAAGGTAAGGAAAAAGACAGAGAGGATGGAGCATATAGCTTGTGAGAAGATTGGGAACATTGTATGAAAGCAGATGGGTACTATCCCAAATTCAGATATGATTCATCTGAACTTGAGACAATTTAAATATCTTTCATACACTAACAAATTGGTTTTGTCAGTGTTCTTGGAGATTTGACAGCTTCTCTAACAATGTCATTGGAAGGACAAACTGTCTATCAGAGCCCAGAATCTTCTCTCTTAAAATGCTATGTGGGAAGAGTTGAAGTTTCATCTGCAGCTATTAAGCACCAAGATGGATTAACTAGGGATGTCAAAATGACAAGGAGCCTTATTAAGCTTTTTTATTAGTCTTGAAATTGGTTTATTTCTTTTCTTTTCTGTAGATGAAGGGATGGGTTGGTTTCAAATATTCTGTTCTTGCAACATTGGTAGAAGATTTTGCTGTCTTGGAATGGAAATACAATCCAATTTGCCTTCTTCATTGATCTCAAGATTATTTCTTTCTGAGATTGGAGATTCCAGTTTTGCAAAGTTTGGAAGGGGCATGAGTTAGGCAGTGCTGATACAGCCCCCTGCCCAAGTAGGAGAAACATGACTGTACAACTCTTTGTTGAGCCAGGTACCACCTATTCTATACCTGTGCATTTGGTTTTTCTAAGTAGAAGACCTTATTTTTCTCACAATTGAATTGCATGTTGTTGAATAGGGCCCAGTGTTCAAGTTATCAAAGGCTTTCTGATCTTGAGTCTATCTTGTAAAGTGTTGACTATTCCTCCAAACTTGTTGTTATCTGAAAATTTGATGAATTCCCTTTTTATCCCTTCATATAAATCATTTAAATCATTTATGAAGCTGTTGAGGAGTACTAGGCCTCAGACAGAACCTTGGGTACCTCACTGTATATTTTCCTCCACGTAGATGTTGAGTGTGGTTTTCTGCCAGTTATGTATCCATTTGGTGCTGATGCTATGCTATCCCTCATTTCTCTATCTTACCAAGAAGTAGATTATGGTCTACTTTGTCAAATGACTCACTGAAGTCCAAGTATACTTTGTTGACAACATTTCACTGGTTCACTAATTTAGTCACTTTATCAAATAATGCAATACGTTTTCTTTGATATGATTGGTTTTTGATCAATCCATGTTGGCTTCTAGTAATAGCTTTGCTTGCTTGTAGGTGTTCACAGATCTGTTGATTGATTATTTTTTCCACGATCTTCCCAGGTATTGATATCAGGCTGATTAGTCTGTAGTTTCCTGAATCCATTTGATTACTTTCCTTTCTTGAAAATGGAACCACATCAGCTCTTTTCCAGTCCTCTAGTAGTTTCCTGGTTTAGTGGTTCTGAGACCATGTCTGCCAACTTCTTCAGAATCCTGGGATATAATCCATTTGGTACTGTTGATCTAAATTTGTCTAGGTGTTCTCTTATCATTTTCTTGCTCATTTAACTTGTATTCCTAGTCTGTCTTCTATAGTTCTGTTTTTGGTAGACTGAGCTATTTTTTTCCTTTTGTGTGATGATAGAGGCAAAAAATGAATTAAGCAGTTCTACTTTCTCTCTGCTGCCTGTCACTTCTTTGGCATCTTCTTCCTTTAGTAGGCATATTGTTTCCTTGACGTTTTTCTTGTTTTTTATACATTGAAAGCATTTTTTTCCAAGAATTGGGGTTGTTAAGTGAGTCCCACCCTATTTTACAATCTTTTCTTTTATGTTTGTTAAGCAAATTACTGCAGTTGTTAAGAGAATCATATGGTTACTAAGCAAATCCAGCTTCCCCCATTAACTTGGCTTGTTGGAGAAGATCTGGGAAGATTGCAAATGGTGATCACATGATCCCAGGACACTGCAACCATTATAAATCTATGACAGTTGCCACATGCCTGAATTTTGATCACGTGACCATGGGGAGGCTGAGGCAGTCACAAGTATGACAACCAGCCATAAGTCTCATTTTTCAGTGCTGTTGTAACTTTAGTTGCTAAATGAATGATTGTAAGTCAAAGATTACCTGTATTGGGATGAATTTCATACTGAACATGTCAAATATTAGCAGAACAAAGACTACACTGGGGACCATTTCATAAAGACAATTTTCTTTGAAATATTGGGTCAGTCTCAAAAATGTATAAACCACAACTTCATTAAAGGAATATTTGAAAATTATTTTAATTCTCACAATAAGCACAGAAGGAAGGAATAAAGTTTGACACTGGCATTGGTTACCAGATTTGCTGGTCCCCAGCAAAAATATAGAGCATTTTTGTGGACAGTAATTATAACAAATATGTTTTTCTCTGTTCATTGCTCTCTTCGCAGCAGTCCCACTTTAGATTTGGAAATGTCATTCTACCAAAATTATTCTCCTGACAATATCCCCTCACTTCTGGATATATTCAGCTTGGCCAGATGAAAAATATCTAAAAAATTAACTAGATAGCCAGATTTCTTAAATGCAAAAAGCCACATTATATGTTAAGTTTAATTAAGCAAATGACCCTGCTTGATCCCTTACAATTAAATCTATAAAAGGAAAAGGAACATTCTAAGAAAGTCATCAATACCAATTGATGCTATTATTAAATAAGTCTTTCTAGCCATGATAAAATACCTAGACTATACTTTGTCAAAGAAAGACAGCGTTCAACTAAAAACAGTTAGTAGGGAACTGAGCTTAACTTCACTTTCTTGTTGGAAGTCATAAAAGAAGAACCTAAATCTCAAGATTGTTGAAGCAATCTAGATTTGAAAACTCACACGAACTGATCTTGATTTTTTTCCAATTTTTGTGACTGCTCTTTATTTTCACAGACAATCATCTTAGAAGGAAAGGAAAGGGAGGAAAAAAAGTGCATGCTACCCTACATTACTTCTATTCATTTTTTAAAAAGTGCTGAATGTTCTCGGTGACAACTGATTTTAAGTTTCAGATCAAACTACAAAATTTTGGATGGAGAAGTATAGTACCTTAGCAAGAAACAAAACTTATTTCTCAGAATTTTTAGGCTGGTATGTATTTGAATATGATAACTCTGAAAGAATAACCAAATGTATTCTAGAAATAAGAAGAATGAAATAGTGGTTCTTGGCAAGTATGAAAAAAGAATTGTATCTTATTTAAAATGTGCTCCATATAAGACAAAGGAGTTGCATTTCAACTTCAGCAGAACTTGACTTAGATTTGCTTTTACTGGTTCAACCATAGTGTTTTCATTTGGAAAACTTTACATCATAGTCTTGGCAGACAGCCAGATGTTCTCCTCTGCAGTCTGCTATTTTTTCTTTAGCTTACCCAAAATAGCTACTCATAGATTTAGTGTCCTCAAATTACTAATGCTTACAGTCAAGAATGTTGTCAACTTTCAGCTGGGTAGCCAGAAATTTGCTATTGGTGAACAAAGAAATATGACTGGAAACTCCACACAAATTTACATTCCAAAGACTGGCATTTCATAAGGTATTTCTGGGTGAACTTAAATTGGCTGACAGGTATAATTGGCTTCATTTTAAATATATTCACCTGCACACAGTTCAGAGGATGGCATTGAAAGCAGATCTGTGTGCAGATAGTCTCAACTTACCACCATAGTTGGAACTAAAATTTCTGTCACTAACTATGCAGTTGTTAAGTGAGTCATCACATGATCAGTCTTGATTTTATAACTATTTTTACCATGGTTGTTAAGTGAATCTAACTTCCCCCATTGGCTTTGCTTGTCAGAAGCCAGCAGGAAAGTGACTAATCATGATTATGTGACCACAGGAAGCTGTAACCATTTTAAATGCAAGCCAGTTACCAAGTGCCCAAATCATCATCACTTGACTATGGGAATGGCCATAACTTTGGAGATGAGATATAATTCACATTTCTCAGCACCACTGTAACTTGAGCCATTGTTAAATAAATGATTGGAAGTTGAGGACTAGTTGTATATGTTCATTAGACTGCATTTCCAAAGTTGCTAAGTTGAAACCAGCCTGACCAAAATCAACCCCGACGATGCTAACAGAATCAGACTCGAAATCACCAACATCCTCTGCACCAGCAAGCCACCCAAAAGCAACTTACCCAAAGAGGAAAAGACAGCACTACGTAACCTGAAAGAAGACACCAGCATAATAATCCTACCAGCAGACAAGGGCAACGCCATGGTGGTTATGAACACATCTGACTACCAAACCAAATTAACCAACCTACTCCAAGACTCATGAAAAAACTCGTGAAAAATGGTCATAAGTCAGTTTTTTCAGTGCTGTTGTAACTTTGAATGAACTGTTTAAGTTGTGGATTACCTGTACTAGAATTTGATAATTCCCTAATAAAATTGACTATCATTTCTTTCAGGAAGGCTCCCAAAGAAAATATTATACATAAACACCTACCCCAAATTATGATGCTACTACAGCTTCAATGGATTGATAATGGTGATTATGATTGTGATTTCTGTATTAACCAGTTTGCCATATTTAAAAAAAAGATATTTTAAAGCAGGATGCATTAAAAAAACAGAATAGTTGAAACAATTTCCAATAATTATAATATAACTGTTTAAAACAAAAAAAATATTATTATCACAAGTGAAATATCACAGTGAAACAGAAAAAAATGTCTAAGTAATTCTATTATAGATAATTATAGATTATTATAGATAATTTTAAGATGCCACAAATACTTTTTTGATATCTTGCAAGTATTGGGGAAGGAAAAAAACTCCAACATCAGAACCACTACAGTACCACTACAGAGTACCACTTTTTTGAGTAAATGCCACTAACTAATCATCTGTAGATCATAGTTTCATCAGGATTATCTTCTGCTGATTTTCTTTATTGAGCATGCAGGAAAAGCAATTCACCAACTAATCTGGTCTCATGGAGTTTATATGCTTGAATCTGACTTGGGAGATAATAAGTGGCCACAGAAAATAACTATTCAATATAAGCTGTCCACTGGTTAATTGTTCTCATTGTTAGGAAGTTTCTCCTTAATTCTACAGAAGCAACCTAGAATTAAGGAGAAACTTCCTAATAGTGAGAACAATTAACCAGTGGAACAGCTTGCCTTCAGAAGTTGTGGGTCTTCATCCCTGGAGGCTTTTTAGAAGAGACTGGACAACCACTGGAGGCTTTTTAGAAGAGACTGGATAACCACTTGTCTGAAATGGTATGAGGTCTCCTACTTGAGCAGGAGGTTTGACTGGAAAATCTCCAGGATCCCTTCCAGCTCTATTCTATATTCTACTCAATTCTGAGAAATTGTATTGATATGTGTGGCCAGGTGACCTGCGGGTTCTCTACCTAGCAGAAGACTAGCCCTTTATCCAGTGGCATCATAGTATTTAAAAATGGATCTTTAACTAGAGATTGGACAAATAGCTTCTTTAAGAGAATGGACTCTTCAGAAGCTGTTGACTGCTCTAGCAACTCTAGCAACAGGCCACTATGCCACTTTGTAGCTTGGCATTGCCTTAAAATAGTGTCCTTTCTTTCCTGCTGTTATTACTGGACATTCCATTAGCTGAAGATACAGTATTAAAGTGGTAAAAAGTGTTCCCTATGCCAAGGAAGACATTAGAACTCAGAGCCAGAAAACTGAAAGACATATTTATATTAGGCAGTTTCTTGGCTCCTGATGACAGTTTCAGAGCTGCTATGATAAAATGAAGGCAACCAAAAATATATTTTCAATTACCAAAGACTTTTTCCTCTGTTTACTCTGTAACAGTTTTATTTGAACAGGAGTTCTTGACAAAACTACCACATTTGCATGAAGGCAAGACATCTAACGAAACTGCCTGCATGCTTTATTTTGTGTGTATTTTTTTCAACAAAATGTTCACACTATTTCTTCTAATAAAACTCAAAAATTAACAAACACAAAGTGAGAAGCTCCATATAGCTCGCAGAAGGCTAGAATAGTTCAGTTGGCTGAGGAAGACTCAATCTTTTACATCAGCCTCATGGCTACAGGGGAGATTGATTTTAATTCAAATAATTGAAATTGTGTTCTTAAGTGTGTTTGTGTGTGTGTGTGTGTGTGTGTAAAGAGAGAGAGAGAGAGACAAAGAAGAGAGATAGAAAGTAGTGAGAGAAAGAGAGAAAAAGAGAATACATATTTCATCATCAATGTCAGCATTGACATTAGGTGTACATATGGTGGTGGATACATCTTCTCGTGCTAGAAATAGAAAGTGGAGTCTTCATTGGTCCAAACCATCTTATTATTAATTTCAAAAGAGGAAAAAATGAGGAAAAAGTTGCTATGCCTACCAAAATAAAATATTTTTACCTGTTTTTTTTTAAAAAAAGGATAATCTTCCATCATTCTAAAACTATTTCTTCTCATCCTCCCAAATTTCCTGCCAATGAATAGTGGTGGATTTTGTGGTCAGCTTCCAGGTGGTGATTTCATTTGAGATTGAAAAGATTGAGATTATCTTCTCCAAAACATGAGGAGAAGGTTTAGAGAGCATTTCTAATTTTTAAAGAGCCATTGAAATACAGCTGATGAAGCTCTACTGACATGCCAGACTGGCAAAATCAGATCTCTTCAACAAATGAGGCAAGATGACTTGATGCAAGATTTTCACTCAAGCCAATCAAATTGTTATTTTGGGAAATCATACATTTGTATTCAGTGTCAGAGTGTCACTCATTAAATTATTATGAGAATGATTAGAAAATTATCTTAATGAAAAAATGTTAGTCTGTACTTAGCTGCCTAAAATATGCTATTACTTCAATTATTTGGGTATCAGATGGCCACTGATCATTTCACTACGACAGTATTCACTAGCATTTCCCTATTACAGTTCTTTAAGCAGAACTCATTCATGGTTTAAACCAGGGGCTTAATTCTCCAAAAGAGCAAGTACCAAGTGAACATAATTTAGCAATCACTAAAAAGATAGCCCTTGAAAGGATAACAGCGTTAATATTTGAAAAATTAAATGATACAGATCTTCCTGGTAGGGAAGTATTGTGTGCACAGAATTAATAAAGATACTTTGGGTTGATATCAGTTTAGTATTCTGGAAAGATCCCTTGAAATCAGTGGAATTTAAGTCAGCCCCCTGAGACATGCCACCTTGCCCTGTTCAGTTCTGCAGGAAAGCCTGTCACTTTCATTCTGCCTTGAAAACAACCAGAACTCTAGTACTAAAGTGCCCACCCACCCACTGGTTCCCTATCCACTCTTTCTCTGTTGTAAAACTTGGGTTGTAGCCAATAACAACTGACCCAGGTCCCACAGATTCTGATGGATTCCATTCTAAGTATGGCTAAATCAGGAACCAAGACATTCATTTCTCAGGTTCTAATTCTATTGTCAGGGGCAATTAGATATAATTGCTAAAAGTTGGAAAGCAAGAAGTTTGATGTGATCTGTCCTGAAGTGCCTAAATTGGACTACTACTCAATTGTCATTGAGGATCCCTGCTCATGGAGGATTGCCAGAGCTCAAATAAGATGCAACGCTCAGTCCAATTAACTTCTGTAGTGAAAGAAAGCTTGCTGTCACAGGAGACAAATGTCCTAGATCAAAGTTTCTCAACCTTGAGAACTTTAACATATGTGGACTTCAACTCCCAGGATTCCCCAGCCACCTATCTTAAAATTTAAAAATTGAAAAACATTGCCCTAGACCAGGGGTCTGCAACCTTGACAACTTTAAGACTTGAAGACATCAGCTCCCAGAATTCCTGAGCCACCTATCTTAAAATTGTCAAAGACCAGGGGTGTCAAACTGCCAGTCTGCGGACCGGATGCATCATGGCAAAACTGTGCCCATCCCATTGCCGGCAATGGAAAAAAAGTCACGATACATCGCGACACGTCACGTCATGTGACGCTGCAAGTTTGACACCTCTGCCCTAGACTGACTGTAGTGCAAACCAGTATTTGTGCCCGCATTTAGGTATGCATGCAGTACTAACTTAGAAATAAACCAAAAATTTCAGTTAGGTTTTAAATTCTGTTTCTTGATTTAACTTCACAAGGAAGCCTTCCCTCTTGTTGTACGAAAGATGCTATTTATCTTCGGAGTCTTTCAAAGGACACACATACAACATAGGGGTTTAGCATGAAAACAAAAGGATTTGATCCAAGATAGTAAGAGGTGACTGGCAGAATAAGGTATTTCAAAAAAAAAAAGCACATGTGTAGAAATGCAAATGTCCTCCATTCCAAGTTATTAGTTAATAGTGCATAGTTTTATTGTATGTGTAGAATGCAATGTATGTTTGTGTGTGTGTGTGTGTGTGTTCTGTGAGTGTTCACTACTCATGGATTTAATCTGTACTGCAAACCACATTATTTATTCAATGTGTTGGATATCTCATCCCCATCCACCAAATTGTTTCCTGCAGGTGAAAAATAGAGGTGGGTTCACTTGGAATCCTACTTTTCATCGTTATCTGTTGCTGTTCTGTCCATAAATAGTTAAGGTAGGTGTAACCAAAAGCTACTCCTTCATGATTATCCATGCAAATTATGCCCAATATTTTTTCTAGTGTTTCTGGAAAGTGTGGTGTGTTTTGATAAAGATATAGAATACTAATATAATAATGTAGATACTTTTCTGTTGTTTATGTCTCTCTGCTTTTGCCTGCTCTGTATACCAATGTCCCATATAAATGCCTTTTATGTAAATGCTGATATGTAATAAATAAACACCAAGCATCACCATGCACTTAAAATGATGTGAGGCTTTAATTGCATGGTTGTAGCTGCTACCATGATTTTTTTTTTTTTTTTTTTTTTGTACTCCTTCCCTGCAAAATCCCTGAAAATTAAATGCAATTTGATGAAAGAAGCTATCTGGTTTCAGTAAAAGAATTCTGAATGGGCATCCATAGGAGGAATCAAAAAAAGTCAGGGTGACACATGGCTGTCACCTTGACTTTCTTTAACTTCCTCTGCAAATATCCCTGCTAATCTTCTCTGTAAGATGTAGACTTTCATATTCAATTGCATTTGAACCTCGCTTTATTTTTTTTCTTTCAATCTGTTTCTGTTTCTTACTTAAATGGACAGGACCATGATGTACATTCAGGAAGCAGAGACTCAATGGAAATGGTTAATAAATACCATTCCCCTTGTCCCCTGGGAAGTGGTAGGCAAACCATCTGAACCAAAACCTGCTATACCACCTGGAAGGATAGAAAAGGACTGTGCTGATTTTAAATATTATGGTTATCCCATTTTACAAAAACATTTTCCTCTCATTTGCTGCCTCTGAGAGAGGGAAAGATGCATCACTAGCACCAAGAACAATATAATCATCTCTCCTAAAGTCCGAGTGGAGTTTAGATGTTGCAAACGATCCAGCTGCTCCCTGGTTATATCATTACCAGATTCCAGAATGATCCCTTTGTATGTTCTCCATTGTGGATAATGGAAACCCAATGGCAGCAGACCTGTCTAGGATAGCCAGGAAATGGCTTCCTAAAATGAATCCACTTCTCTTTAGACAGATCTCCATCTCAGCCTGTACATAACAACATCCTATGACAACTCATTCTGGGAGCCACAGGAAACAAAACAATATAATGTCTACTTCATTTTCACCATTATTTGATTAATAATCTGATCAGCTATTTGTTCTTTATCTTATCTTTCATTTCAGTCTCTTTTTTTTCCTTTTGTCAGGTTTAAACAATCATTTGACAGAAAATTTATTCCATCATCTCAGTCATAAATATATCTGCTTTTTTCCTACTTGATCAGCTGAGAAAATTGATGAAATCTCAGAACATTCAGACAATATTTCCAGAACCAGGAATTTGGGATGGTCATGAATTGTTGTTGTTGAACTTGAGGTTCAGGTCAATCGCTCAGCTTTCATTTAAAAATGGAACTTACCTGCTCTATTTCTTGAAATGTGTTGAAAGCAGATAAAGAAAGAATAGGATAACATGGAGGCATTTTGGTGTTGCAATCTAGTTTGCTGCATAGCTCTTGCCTTGGTTTCAAGTATTTTCTCTGGCAACTTCTTGCTTGGACTATTGAAAAAATATATACAAACTTGTATTATATAGACACTTCATAAGCCAGTCCAAAACAGAATTGCTAGATTACTGAGCAAGATGATCATGTGAAGCAAATGCTTCAGCAGCTACTGTATATTGCAGTCAACACACTGAAAGATCCAATTCAAAGTCTTTGAATGGAATCTTAACACATGAATGGCTTGAAATAGAAGAAATGTCAACTCCCATATGTACTTTACAGGATGTACAATTTTAGAACATGCTTTTACATTAAATTAAGTGAGTGGCTACAAGAAAGAAGATATTCTCTTTTGCAGGGCTATTCTTATGGAAGATTTCTACAGAATAACACACCTGTACCAACAATGTTGTCTTTTGGGAACCAAATATATGAAACGTTTAGATTTTAATAGTTAAGTTTTGAATCCAAGTTACGCATATATTATAAAATCAGGCAGATGAGAGATAAGAGAGACAGAGAATGCTAGATCATTTCCCTTCTACTCATTGTTGTAACTCTGTTTTGAAATCTTATTATTTGCTGGATTATTCATACTTTTATCAGTTTGGTATTTGGGGAGAAAATATGCAATCCTATCAGCAATCATCACTGTTGATGCACTGCAGCTCATGAGTTTAACCGAATGCTTAATATACCACAGCTTAATCTATAGAGACAAAAGAAAATTTCAAGGAGAAACTAAAGGAATATTCTTATACAATCTACCAACAATTAAGAAGAATATTTATAAAGCAAATACTATAGAGATGAAGAAATTTGCTGAGGTCCAATTATTATACAGATTTACTCAATCTCTAATTTGTGAATTTATACAAAAAAAGGAACATATTGTATGCTGAAGTACACATTTTCTGATATATTGCAAAGCAGTTTACAACTTGAAAAAAGTGCAGAACTGTGCACTAAAAAGCACACACCTTTTTATACAATCACACAAACACCTTTTTTAAGTTTAACATATTCACAAACATGTGCAGAATGGTGCCAAAACAATCTTAAGGTTAGTACATTCTTTAGCAAAACTGATATCGACAGATTCACCATTTGGTCTATTATCACTGAAGAGTTGCCACTGCATCCTTCTGCAGGCAGTCTTTTAAATAAGAGAGCTACAGTATTTGCTCAAAGAAAGAAAAGATACCCTGAGCATAAGGAGAGTTTCCTATAATTTCCCCAAACAGATGGCCTGGTTCTCCAACATGGGATCAAGCTCTTTAGACATTAAAAAATGGCAGTGCATCCATTTAAAGCATGCATTCTATGCTACAAAAAGCAAAAATCTTTCTCCTTATTCTACATTTCCTGTCTTCCTTCCTCTGCCACAAAATCTTTAGACAATTTGTAAAATAACACAGAATTTAAGGGAGTGCACAGAGCACAGCTGCTCAAATACTTATCAACAGAGTTGGCACTGCCCGATTAGCACCACAGTTTGATACAAGTTTCAAAAAATAATAAAAGGAGCAGCTGCTTCTGTTGCCTAATGCCTTTATTTTCCAAGAGAAAATGTGAAGTTTTAAATTGAAATAGTACTATTACTTATTGTTCCAGTATGGATATTATAATCAAAACCAGAAATACATGCTTAATGAAACCAAGGTTGAATTTATAAAAACAAAAATAAGGCAATGATTAAAAATGTGCTTTCATGCTTTAACTTAAACATTTGATTCTTCCCTCTTTGTGGACTCTTCTTCTAAGGAAGGATAGTATTCCACTGCTTAAATCTAAAGGGTGGAAGTGAATTTGGCTCTTCTTCCATTTTTGCCCTCGATTAATGTTAACATTTCATGTCCAAAAAGGTTTTGCTGCTGAGACTAAATCAATTGATGTTACTGAATGTGTTTGTTGTGATTATAGTATATATATATATATTTGTACAGGTAATTGTCAACCATTGACTGATAATCTGAATAGGAACCCAAACCTACCTAATAGGGGAAAAGGCTTGAAACAGTTGAAATAAGTGGACATAATTAATTGATGTGCAAAACTCACTGGTAAGTAAAAAGAGAACGAGAGTCGCAAATATCATTAATTAAGTAGGACCAGCACAATTTTTCTTGATTCATTCCAAGTTGCAGCTCTTCACATGATGTCACAAACTGTTCTGAAGAGCCCCCAAATTTTAATACCACTCTTCTATAGACAGGATGGAAAATGGGACAGAAAAACTCTATTTTTAGACAGGATTCTGTTCATGGTTTTTAGATATAAGTCCATTTTTGTATCTCTTAAGATGAGAAAACAATAGAGCAATGATGGCGAACCTTTTAGAGACCGAGTGCCCAAACTACAATCCAAAACCCACTTATGCATCGTCGGGTGCTGGGTGGGTGTGGCCCATTGGCTGGGCGTGGCTGCAGTGGTAATGGCAGACTGGGTGGGACTAAAAAGTTCAATCAATCAATTCCAACTTTGCAAGATCTTTTGTTTTCCTGCGAGAAGTTGAAATTGACTGATTGAACCTTTTTTTTTTTGCACACGGCGGCGGAGGCTTAAAGCGAAAAGGTTTTATAAAACCAGGCTGAAGGCCTAGGACTGGGGCGATGGTGCGCATGCCCACAGAGAGAGCTCTAAGTACCGCCTCTGGCACCCATGCCATAGGTTCGCCACCACTGCAATAGAGCATTGAAATTATTTGATCAGTCATTTTCCTACTAGAAAAATGGCATTTGGACAGATAGCTATAAAGAATTATATCAACAGAGCAGGAAAGACTTACATGGATACTCATAGACAGACACACAGAGGCACAAATACAATTTTTCTGCATAGAAAAATCAAAGCCTAAAAGGAAATACAACAATTTATACAGTTCACCTCTTCTTCCTTTAGCTTTGTAACATGTTTTAGTGTTATATTCATAACAATTTTTCTTACAACAAGCAATCAATATTCTGTTAAACCAACAACAGAAAAGATTTTTGATTCCAAGTTAACACTGATTTTTTTGAAGAAGTATCAAGAGGGTCCCAATACAATTACAATAAAGGGGAATGTGGCATTCACAAAATGGATTGCCAGGGACATATTTCCAGTGACAAAACAGGATAGGCTAGAAGATCCTGGTATGATGGATCTATGCAGACTTACAACAAAGAAAGTCTGAGGATTTATGATTTATGTATTCAAGAGGAAAAAATCTCCCAATAAGAAAGAGATAACAATATCTAACAAGGTTTCTAAATCTGTTAGAGGAAAACACTTCAACAAAAGATGGATTTTCTTGAAATTAGAATATTAGAAGATTTTGTTTATAATGGCTACAGCCCCAGAAAGCTATCAAGGAAATGATGTATTAATTATGTTTGAGAGTTTTGTTGTTCTTTCAGCTTCAGTTCTAGATTAACTCAATCGTGCATTACCAGGAACATTATAAGGGTAGTAGGAGGGACACACCCAAGTAAAATGTCCAGTTCTCAGAAATTTGTACATTCACAAAAACTTGCATTGGGAAATTGAATTAAAGGATAGGCAGGCAGTTGGGCTTCGGATCACTTTTTTTTTAGATTTTTTTTTATCCTGTCTTATTTTTATAAATAACTCAAGATGGCAAACATACCTAATACTCCTTTCTTCTCCCATTTTCCCCACAACATTTTCCCCTGTGAAGTGAGTTGGGCTGAGAAAGAGCGATAGGCCCAACATCACCCAGTTGGTTTTTACGCCTAAAGCAGGATTAGAACTCTTGGTTTCTAGCCTGGTACCTTAATCATTACATCATCTGGTTTTTCCATTTTCTTCCTTCCATTTCCTCCATATCCACAATCACCAGACACACAAACAAATGCTTACTTTCCACATGTACTTCTCAAGCTAACAAAGGAAATGTGAAGTCCTTGGTGCTTTCTGAGCTTGGTTGTTTTCCTGCAGATGTTTCATTACCATGTAACATCATCAAAGCTAGAAGGGAATGGGGTTTTCTCTCTGCTGATATACAAGTGGCTTGCTTGTCAGGGTTGGTGGGAGTGTTCTTATGATTCCTTGATTAGGCTATTGGTCACTATTTGCCTGTTTAGGTAGCTCCTTGATTGGGGCATTGTTTACTGCTTGTTTACTGGGATATTGTTAGTCTAATATTAAATATTAAACTTGATGTAAATCTTTGCATATCTGAGTGTTGTTTGCTGGTAAGGAGGTGTTTTGGTCTTTGGTTTATTGGTAGCTATCCAATTAGCAGGCCTGATAGAAAAAACCAAAACCATTTTCAACTTTACCTCTAGGAATGCTCCCACCTAATAAGAGGCACAATGATCTAATCCAACTTCCCAACTTACGAGGAACATTATAGTATCAAACCAAATAGTAAGGAAAAGAAAGAATTTATCATACATCAGATTCAAGTTGTGTTTAGAATTCATTAACTATTATCCATTAGTAAATCTCACTGGATTGTGAAAAAATATGTCTGGAAATCAATATTGAGATTTGATAAGTAATGCTTTTTATCTGAAAATTTTGGTGGTAGACAAAAACAATACATTTCCAGAAGAGTAAAATATACAGTCCTCACTGTAATGAATGTGGATTCTGGGAGCAGGTAGTGCATATACACTTTTGTATATTATTAGTCTATAGATACATAGATATATAACCAAGTGAATGTCAGTATTACATGTATTACAAACATTAGTAATTTCTGTAAAAATGTTTCATTTTGCAATTATATTTTGCATACATCTAATATGCAATCTTTTTTAATACATGTATTTTGGATGCAGCTTTCATATATACAGTATGTAATACAGTATAACCAATTTTGAGACAAAGATGTTTTGTGATGGATATTAGTAGTGTTATGAGCTGTTTCTGTTTGACAGGCTTTGGGGGGCAGATCCCCATTTCATTTGAAAGAAATTAATGACAGCTGTCTCTGACATGTTTTCCACATGTAGAGCCCTAGCTCAGTGGAAACCTCTATGTGCAAACAAGGTTGTGTTATTTCCTTTGGTCCAGCACCTGAAATCTTTCAGACATTCTAGAATTCCATGACCACTTGGTATAAAAGGAACTGCAGGATGCATTAGTCCTCTGAAACCCTATTCCCCTTTTCATGCCATATTGCAATTGACATATTGTAGACTGTGATGCTTTTGAATGTGTATTGTGTATTATTTAACCCTGATTATTACATCTGAAAGTGATAAAGGGATACAGGATACAAGAACGAAGATGTGAGAAGTATAATACAATATGAACTTTCAGAAGAACCTCTGAGAAATGTAATATATATCTCCAGGGAAATAACTACAGATATAAATATATATATAGATATATATGTTTTCTGAGGTTTTCGCGGGTGTTTGTATTTGGTCTTTGGTTGTTCAGGTTTTCTCCCACGTGAAATTGGAAGTGTCTTGGCGACGTTTCGACGAAGTCCCATTCGTCATCTTCAGGCTGGTGTTTTCAGCTTCGTGCTTCGAGCAGCAATGTGTGGTCTTAGCTGTTTCTTCCTTTTAACTGCCAGTGGGTGTATGAACTGATTGGGTGGGAGCTTGGCTGTGTTCTGATTGGGTGGAGGTGTGTTTTGATTGGTTAGGGGCTTGGCTGTGCTCTGATTGGCTGGGGGGTTGGCTGTGCTCTGATTGGCTGGGGGGTTGGCTGTGCTCTGATTGGCTGGGGGAGTGTTCTGTTTGGTTGTGCTCAGGTTAGTCTGAGTTGCAGAGGGGTTTAAGATTTTGGGCTGCCTTGCTATTTTTTTGGCTTCGCGTTCGTGGTCGTGCCTCCTCTTCATGGAGGGTGTCAGTTTGCTTCATGTATGGATTGGAGGGGTTTAATGTGGCTAATGATGCAGCTGTGGTCTGGCTTCTGGTTTGTGGTCGTGCCTCATCATCAGTGTGGCTTTGGGTTTGTTTTTTGCATGGATGTGTGGTGGTGACATCCTGTGTGGTTTTTGTGAGTGTGGGTCTGGTATCATTTTTTGTGTTAGGGAGTCGTTTGTCAATAAGGGCGGGTTTCCAAATGGCTGGTAGGCAGGAGGTATCATCTCGCTTGTTCATTCTGTGTGGGCGTTTTTCTATCTCGATGGCTTCTCTGATTATTCTGTTATTAAAATGTTCACTTTCGGCAATGGTTCTGGTATTTTTAAAGTCAATTTCATGTCCTGTGGCTTTAAGGTGTTGGACCAGGGAAGATGTTGGTTCCTCTTTTTTGACTGAATTCTTATGTTCTTCAATGCGTGCACTTATTCTTCTGTTGGTTTGTCCGATGTATGTGGTGGGACAAGTGGTGCATGGGATTTCGTATACTCCTTGATTTTCTAATTCAATTTTATCTTTGGGGTTTCTAAGGATGGTGGATATTTTTCTGTTTGTGCAGAATGCTGTTTTGATGTTGTGTTTATGGAGGATCTTACTGATTCTGTCTGTGGTGCCTTTTATGTATGGGAGGAGGGCTTTGCCGTTTTCTTGTTCTTTGTCTTGGATTTTAGTGGGGGTTTCTTTTGGATTAGGTTTGTAATCTTATTTCTATGGAATCCATTGGATGTTAGTACATTGGTGAGAGTGTGTAGTTCGGGTTTTAGGTGTTGTTCGTCAGCTAAGCGTTTTGTTCTGGAGATGAGTGTCTTGGCTACAGAGTTGATCTGTGCTGGGTGGTGGTGTGAGAGAGCGTGCAGATAGCGGTTTGTGTGTGTTTTCTTCTGGTAGATGGTGTGTCCTAGGGAGCCATTGGATTTCTTGTAGACTAAGACATCCAGGAAGGGAAGTTGGTTGTTAGCTTCTGTTTCCATGGTGAACTGTATTTTGGGGTGTAGGCTGTTGAGGTGTGTGAGGAAATTGTCCAGTTTTTCTTTCCCATGTGGCCAGATTATGAAGGTGTCGTCTACGTATCTGAGCCAGAGTTTGGGTTTGTGATCCGATTTTTCTAGAGCTTGGGTTTCAAAGTGTTCCATGTAGAGGTTGGCAATGACAGGTGAGAGGGGTGATCCCATGGGTGCTCCTTCTGTTTCTTTGTATTTTTGTCCATTATAGATGAAGTATGTGTTGGATAGGCAGTGGTTGGTCAGATCTAAGATGTGTTTGGGGGGGTTATATTTGTTTTGAATAGCTGTCAAGGCTTCTTTGATAGGCACTTGGGTGAAGAGGGATATGACATCGAAGCTCACGAGTAGGTCGCTGGGCTGTAAGTTTTGTTTCTTTCTGATCTCTATAAACTGGAATGAGTTTTTTACGTGTGAGGTGATGGATTCTGCATAGGGCTGTAGTTGTTTGGCGAGAAATTTGGCTAGGTTTTGTAGAGGTGAGCCTATGGAGCTGACTATAGGTCTGAGTGGGGTTGCTTCTTTGTGTATCTTGGAGAGACCATAGAGTTTGAGGCATCTGGATGATTTCTCTATGAGAATGATTCTTTGCTGGATCTCTTCGCTAATGGGGGAGGCTTTTATTTTGGATCTGGTGTTTTTTTCCAGGTGGGATCTGTATTTAGGGGTTTGTATGTGGAGTCTTGGAGTAGGTTGGTTAATTTGGTTTGGTAGTCAGATGTGTTCATAACCACCGTAGCGTTGCCCTTGTCTGCTGGTAGGATTATTATGCTGGAGTCTTCTTTCAGGTTACGTAGTGCTGTCTGTTCCTCTTTGGGTAAGTTGCTTTTGGGTGGCTTGCTGGTGCAGAGGATGTTGGTGATTTCGAGTCTGATTCTGTTAGCATCATCGGGGTTGATTTTGGTCAGGCTGGTTTCAACTCCACATATAATGGTTTCAGTGGGGATGTGTTTGCAGTCGCTCCCAAGGCACCACAGACAGAATCAGTAAGATCCTCCATAAACACAACATCAAAACAGCATTCTGCACAAACAGAAAAATATCCACCATCCTTAGAAACCCCAAAGATAAAATGGAATTAGAAAATCAAGGAGTATACGAAATCCCATGCACCACTTGTCCCACCACATACATCGGACAAACCAACAGAAGAATAAGTGCACGCATTGAAGAACATAAGAACTCAGTCAAAAAAGAGGAACCAACATCTTCCCTGGTCCAACACCTTAAAGCCACAGGACATGAAATTGACTTTAAAAAATACCAGAACCATTGCCAAAAGTGAACATTTTAATAACAGAATAATCAGAGAAGCCATCGAGATAGAAAAACGCCCACACAGCATGAACAAGCGAGATGATACCTCCCGCCTACCAGCAATTTGGAAACCCGCCCTTATTGAAAAACGACTCCCTAATACAAAAAATGATACCAGACCCACACTCACAAAAACCACACAGGATGTCACCACCACACATCCACGCAAAAAGCAAAACCAAAGCCACACCGATGATGAGGCACGACCACAAACCAGAAACCGGACCACAGCTACATCATTAGCCACTTTAAACCCCTCCAATCCATACATGAAGCAAACTGACACCCTCCATGAAGATGAGGCACGACCACGAACGCGAAGCCAAAAAATAGCAAGGCAACCCAAAATCTTAAACCCCCCTGCAACTCAGACTAACCTGAGCGCAACCAAACAGAACACTCCCGCAGCCAATCAGAGCACAGCCAACCCCCAGCCAATCAGAGCACAGCCAAGCCTCTAACCAATCAGAACACACCTCCACCCAATCAGAACACAGCCAAGCTCCCACCCAATCAGTTCATACCCCCGCTGGCAGTTAAAAGGAAGAAACAGCTAAGACCGCACATTGCTGCTCGAAGCACGAAGCTGAAAACACCAGCCTGAAGATGACGAATGGGACTTCGTCGAAACGTCGCCAAGACACTTCCAATTTTACGTGGGAGAAAACCCGAACAACCAAAGACCTACATAGACAGATAGATAGATAGATAGATAGATAGATAGATAGATAGATAGATAGATAGATAGATAGATAGATATACTTATTTTTTTATCTTTCTCTTTATTTTTCAGAGATGTATTAAATTAATTGGTATTGAGACTTTTTCTACTTCTAGTGTTGAGAATACATTTATGATGTTGCATAGGAATTTTTTTTTCTGTGACTACAGAGAACCATTACCTGTTCCAGCAAATAATGCTAAGCTAGATGGGTAAATATTCAAATTGGCATGACAGTGACCTGCACTAATTTGATTACGTTACATGTTATTTTTGAAATGGAGATACAGAGCTCCCATCAGCTTCCATCAGTTCTATTTCCAATAGGGAACAGAACTCCCAAGTACTGTACTTTCTTTCATACAATATATACCTTACATAATATACAAGGCCAGATTGGGGGGGTTACAGTTCATAATAATATTAATGCTTAACTTTCAAGCAGAAACCTGAAGAGGAGAAGGAAAAGGAGAAAAAATTTAGCCTTTCAAGGCCTACGAACACCTCTATCCATCAACTGTTCTACCATCACTACTTCTGTTTTTGAAATGTTTATCTGCTAACTACCTGCTTCAAGATAATGACCTGGAATTTAGATATATTTTGATGTTCCCTTGTTGTGGTTTCCTCTGATGTTTTTCTCAGTCCAGTGTCTGAGCATCCTGCCACCATGGCCCTTTTCATCATTATTGGCACAGCTTTTTGATACCTGCTTGACTGGCTTGTGGCTTGTGCATCTTCCATGATCATGAACAGTGCTAAAGCTGATCTTGAACATAATGTTTAATGTCCCAGGGCTGGTACTTGGCCTGGTATTTAGAGATTTCAACATCCATGTCTAGATTAGCCTACAGAGAGCAATGGAGGAAATGGAGGAGCTCATGGCCACTATTACTTCCATTGGCTTGTTTCAGATAATATCTGTTCCCATTTACCAAACTGGACATACCTTGAATCTGTTTTGTTTGTCTGAGTAAAGTGCTCTGTAGATGGAGAATTAGAAGTTAGTCTTTTGTTCTGAACAGATCACATTCTGATTTGAATATGGTGAATAACTTCAGCCCTCCCTCATAAAGGCATGGGACCAGTTTGAGGGCTTTCACAGACTGACAATGGGCAGATTTGCTGATGCATCAAAACTCTCAGTCAAGTGGCAGGTTGAAATGACCACCTGTTCTAGGTCAATGATTGATTGGGTTCCTAGGGATCCCATAGCCAGCAGAGATTATTGAATACTAATCCACTAATTATGAATTGCTCTACCCATTATTAGAATAGGAAATTGTCATACATATAATGGTGTCTTTTAAAATATCTTCTTGTTAATCATGAGCTTCAGTGATTTGCTCTTGCTGCACAAGTAACAAGATTTCTGTCAAAGATAATGATGGTCATTCTTCCTATTTTCATCAATTTCTTTTTCTCACATTTCTGTTTGAATTGCCTTCCATGGCCACCACTCCCTGAATATTCTAAACTGACCATATAAAAATGAAACACAGAAAGCTGAAATGAGAAATATCTTTTCCACCAAATATTTTGATATAATAAAGGAACAATCACAGATGGAATGTTTTTTCTTTACCATTCCTTGTAAATAGCTTTTTTCCATTTTTTCAAACTGTAAGAAATGAAAAGATGAGTCTCATTTCTGGAATAACAACAACAATGGAAGACCTTAAAGAGTTTGCTATCGTTTGTATGCTTGCTCTTTAAAAGAAATACATATTGCAGATAAATTGTACACATACAACAACATGCTGCTTTTCAAAGGGAAACTCAATTACAATAGTTGAGCATCATGGCACTGTCAGATTTTGCTAACAACTATTGGCCATTTGGTTGTGAAGCAGTATATACTTGTTAAAAAATAAGTGCCAAATAGCAAGCATGAAAAGAAACATCATTTATGTTTCTCAAATACCGGAACACACTATGCACTCACATTCTTAAGGTATTCAAAAAATTAGGTGGTTTTTAGGGAGAGAGGGTTCAAGTTTGCTACTCCCACTCTTTTTGGTTACTTTCCATATGTTTGGGACAAGTGCTAGTAAAAAACAGAACTGTGTAAACCTGCCATGCAATTTAGGATGCTGATTTCCCAGGTTGTTCATTCATATGGAAAGCCTCCGGAGACAGAAAAGGCCCTCCACTACAGATGGTTGCCCTCAACAAGAGGGCAATACAGGAGAGGCAGGGCTTGCCCTTATTTTCTCACTAGCTCTTGCCAATTTCCTGAATGCTCAAAGAGGACTTCTTATTTACTTGCAATACTTTTACTCACAAAGTATTCACAAAGGGGTATTGCTTCTACTGCCACCATCATCTCATAAGTCAACATTTAAATGCTCTTGTTTACCTGTTGCACATGCTGTATTCATTTTATCTGCTACTTTTCAAATTTTTGTTATACTTTAATGCCAGCTGCTCTGCAGAACTGAGTGCATTCCTATTTTCTCCTCATAATCGTTCTACAGAGAAGCTGTAAATTCAAAGCAGTTAGTGTTGCCCAGTCAGCATGATGGCTGAATCAGTGGTGGGATTCAAATATGTGAACAAGCGGTTCTCTATGTGGATGCTGCTTCTGGAAGTCCATTCTGGGCCTGGGGAACAAAAAATTAGCTACCAATTCTGCTGAAGTGGTATGAACTGGCTGAATCCCACCACTGGGCTGAATGGACATTTGAACCCAGATCATCTGGTCAGATTGCATTCTAGCCAGTGTGCCTAATAACATGAAATCCTGAAAATGAAGGAAAGAAAATACAAAATGAATGCATAGAGGATTGCTTCATTTAAAATTATATAGATACCATCTAATCAATCCATTTCCATGCAATAATATATTGCTATATTAATTTGAACATAATAATGGTGATGATGGTGGTGATGATGATGAAGATGATGATGATGATACTTTTAATAGACATAATGTCCAATGTTCTCTACTCAGTTTATAAACATTAATTGGATAGGCATATTTATTTTAGAAATTTAAAAACAGTCCAAAGGAGGAAATTTGTAACTATATGGCTAAAGACTTTTGACAAAAAGGATTGTCATCAATTTCAATTAAAAGTGAAAAAAATAAAAGTATAGAAACAAAATTAAGACAGAAAATTCAGTCATGAAAGATGCATAAAATAGATTGCAAATAACTTGAATAAATTGAGTGTTTTGTAATGTCATTTTAAAAAAATAGAGAAGCTCACTATCAAGAAACAATAGAACTACCTAAATTCAGAAGCCACAGTCAATATTAAATCAATCCATCGAATAACATAACCAGTGTCCCACAAGAAAATGTGTTTAGATTTTTTATTTTCTCCATAAAATTTAGCTTTATCATTACCTTTTTGGTCTTCCTATTCATTTGCCTCCATAAAACTGAATCCCTATGATTTCTCAGAGCTCTGTTTGGTCTAGATTAGGAAGGATCCCTTCTCCTTTGGCTGCTTCTTCACTACTCTTTCCAGTAACTATTGGCCTTGTTGATAGAGTCAGGATGATAAAAAGGAAGTTCTAGCTTAGCAAGAGCTGAATTTGCCAGCTCCTGGATTTGGCAACACTTGCATTGATTATTCTTCTGTAAACTCCAGTAATCTTAGGCTACAACATCCAGAATTTCCACTCTGGATAATAATTTTGAGAGCCATATATCTGGTACTCTTGGCTAGGAAAAACTGAGGTTGGTTGACTTTTTTTTTTTTTTTAGGATTAAGCATATTTCCTTGTACTGTCTCCTTTTCTTTTCCAAGCATAATGCTTAACTCTACTTAACAACCAAATAATATTTAGCAGATAGTAATAATATTCTAGAGCAGGGGTGTCAAACTCACAATGTCACATGACTTGTCACAATGTATCACAACTTTTTTTTCCATTGCCGGCAATGGAGTGGGCGCAGTTTCACCATGATACATCCAGCCCATGGGCCAGCAGTTTTACACCCTTGTTCTAGAGAGTCAGTTTGGGATTAAGGTATCAGGCTAGAAACCAGGAGACCATGCATTCAAGTCCTGTCTTCGACACGAAGTGAGCTGGGTGACTTAGACCAGTCACATTCTTTCAGCCCCAGGAATTATAACATCTGTCCCATTGTAATTCTATGGCGTCATATTATGGTGATTTTTATGGTTTTATTTTAATTTAATATATTTAATATAATTTAATATATTATCTCCTATATAGTATTATATAAAGCTGATGTTTTATTTAAACTAAATTTGTATATCAATTATTGTAGATACCATATGCTAAATAAATATGCTAAATAAATAAATAAGCCCTAGGAAGGAGACAATGGCAAACCACTTCTTGTCCAGGGATTCTCAATTGAATGGAAGAACAAAAAAAGTCTATTCTATAACAGAATGAATAGCATATCAAAAGATAAATCACTTTTTCATCCCAACCCTTTAGAAGCACTTATATTCAACTTCCCAGCTGCTGCATGTTCCTTGAAAACAGCCGTGTCCAAGCCTGTTGCATTCTGTCCAGTAATAACTGCGTACAAAGGATGGAAATTGTGATCATTTGGTTTTGACACAAAACAGAAAAGAGGTTAGCATCAGGCACACGTGGTTTCCTGCAATAAATTCAGTTCATTCATGAACATGGATTTATATTTACTAAAAAGAATGGTATGCCCACTTCAGAAGCAAATGAGAGACAGAATTAGTAGTTTTCGAATAATGCTACATCTCATTGCTTTTGCTACCCTCCCATTAAAACAGAGGCTATGCATACAATTATTTAGAATGGTGAAGCACGTCTCTGCTTAATCCATTGCCTTCCCACTTCCACCTTTAAACTGCCCAACAAGGCTTTCATCCCTTGTAGAATTACAAGTATGTATGGTGTTATCAAGGCTCTTAGCCCATATCAACCAAACACCACCCACTGCTGTTGCTCTTTGTACCTCTGGTTTCATTCCATGAGCAAAATAACTCGAGCAGAAACATTTACTTTTTCACCTTCCCTTTTCACATCCCCCACAGTCTGTAAGAGCAGTGGTATGGAAACAGCGCTTGAAAATAAAATGAGAAAGCCTGAGAATGAAATAATGTTGTTAATTAGAAGAGAACATGGGGGTGAACAAAAGGTTGTTCAATGTTTTTAATCTCATTTTTCCTGAAATGTCTTTGCCTCCATGTTTTCTTCTTTCCATATTACAAGTGGACATCATCCTGCAGCCATAGAGTATATAAAGGCCTCTAACTCTTTCACCACCATAGGCTCAGTATGCTGGAATATCATAAAGCTGATTTCTTAAGCACCATCTTACAAATCAGATTACTGCCTTGTCATGGTGAAGGGGCTTGTGTAACTCAATGAAGCTATGAGCTATGCTGTGTAGGGCCACCCAAGATGGACAGGACACAGCAGAGAGTTCTCACAAAATGTGATCCTCTGGAGAAGGAAATGGCAACCCACTCCAGTATCTTTGCCATGAAAACCTCATGGACAGTACTAAAAGGCAAAAAGATATGATACTGGAAGATGATCCCCTCAGGTTGGAAAGTGTCCAATATGCTACTGGGGAAGAGCAGAGGACTAGTATTAGTAGCGCCAGAAAGAGTGAAGCGACTGGACCAAAGCTGAAAGCACGCTCAGTTGTGGATGCATCTGGTGGTGAAAGGAAAGTCTGATGTTGTAAAGATCTTTTCTCCATAGGAACCTGGAATGTAAGATCCATGAATCAAGGCAAACTGAACATGGTCAAACAAGAGATGACAAGACTGAACATCGACATCTTAGGAATCAGTGAACTAAAATGGACAGGAATGGGTGAATTTAATTCAGAGAACCATCAGGTATACTACTGTGGGCAAGAATCCCTCAGAAGAAATGGAGTAACCTTCATAGTCAATAAAAGAGTAGGAAAAGCAAAACTGGGATACAATCCCCAAAATGACAGAATGATTTCAGTACGAATCCAAGGCAAACCATTCAATATCACAGTAGTCCAAGTCTATGCCCCAACCACTGGTGCTGAAGAGGATGAAATTGACCAGTTCTGTGAAGTCCTACAGTACCTTATAGAATCAACACCAAAACAATGATGTCCTTATCGTCAGGGGGGATTGGAATGCTAAAGTAGGAAGCCAAAAGATAACTGGAATAACAGGCAAGTTTGGCCTTGGAGTACAAAATGAAGCAGGGCACAGGCTGATAGAATTTTGTCAAGAGAATACGATGGTCATAGCAAACACTCTTTTCCAACTACCCAAGAGATGGCTCTACACATGGACATCACCAGATGGTCAACACAGAAACCAGATTGACCATGTGCTCTGCAGCCAAAGATGGAGAAGCTCTATACAGTCAGTAAAAACTAAATCATATCGCTAATGAATATACAGTAGAGGTGACAAATAGATTTAAGGAATTAGATCTGATAGGCAGAGTGCCTGAAGAACTATGGACAGAGGTTTACAACATTGTACAAGAGGTAGCAACTAAAACTATCCCAAAGAAAAAGAAATGCAAGAAAGCAAAATGGCTATCCAAGGAAGCTTTGCAAATAGCTGAGGAAAGAAGGGAAGCGAAAGGTAATGGAGAAAGAGAAAGATACACCCAATTGAATGCAGAATTCCAGAGAATAGCTAGAAGAGATAAGAATGCCCTCTTAAATGAACAGTGCAAACAAATAGAAGCAAACAATAGAATAGGGAGAACCAGAGATCTCTTCAAGAAAATTGGAGATATGAAGGGAATGTTTCATGCAAAGATGGGCATGATAAAGGACCAAAATGGCAGGGACCTAACAGAGGCAGATGAGATTAAGAAGAGGTGGCAAAATTACACAGAAGAACTATACAAGAATGAGCTTAGCATCCCTGATAACCACAGTGGGGTGATCACTTACCTCGAGCCAGACATCCTAGAATGTGAAGTGAAATGGGCCTTAGGGAAGCTGAGCAACAACAGAGCTAGTGGAGGTGACAGTATTCCAGCTGAGCTATTCAAAATCTTAAAAGACAATGCAGTAAAAGTGCTACACTCAATTTGCCAGCAAATTTGGAAAACTCAACAGAGGCCACAGGATTGGAAAAGGTCAGTTTACATTCCAATTCCACAGAAAGACAATGCCAAAGAATGTTCAAACTATCGCACCATTGCACTCATTTCACGTGCAAGTAAAGTTATGCTTAAAATCCTACAAGCTAGACTCCAGCAGTATGTGGATTGAGAACATCCAGAAGTACAGGCAGGATTTTGAAGAGGCAGAGGAACTAGAGATCAAATTGCCAACATACGCTGGATCATGGAGAAAGCTTGGGAGTTCCAGAAAAACATCTACTTCTGATTCATTAACCTAAAGCCTTTGATTATGTGGATCACAACAAATTGTGGCAAGTTCTTAAAGAGATGGGAGTATTCCTGGCAAATAGATGGAGAAGAAATGGAGGTAGTGACAGATTTTATCTTCCTGGGCTCCAAGATCACCACAGATGGGAACTGCAGCCAAGAAATTAAAAGACGCTTGCTCCTGGGGAGAAAGCTATGGCAAATCTAGACAGCATACTAAAAAGCAGAGACATCACCCTGCCAAAAAAACTATGTACTGTATAGTCAAGGCCATGGTTTTCCCAGTTGCAATGTATGGCTGTGAAAGTTGGACCATAAGAAAGGCTGAGAGCAAAAGAATTGAGGCCTTTGAACTTTGGTGCTGGAGAAAACTCCTGCGAGTCCCCTGGACTGCAAGGCAATCAAACGGGTTAGTCCTAGAGAAGATCAATCCTGACAACTCTTTAGAAGGCCAGATCCTGAAGTTGAAACTCAAGTACTTTGGCCACCTAATGAGAAGGAAGGACTCACTGGAGAAGAGCCTAATGCTGGGAAAGATTGAGGGCAATAGGAGAACGGAACAACAGAGAATGAGGTGGCTGGATGGAGTCACTGAAGCAGTAGGCATGAGCTTAAATGGACCCCAGAAGATGGTAGAGGACAGGAAGGCCTGGAAGAATGTTGCCCATGGGGTTGCGATGGGTCGGACACAACTTCGCAACTAAGAACAACAACAAAAACCAAAGGGCAGTAGAGAAAATTAAGGTGAGGAAAAACAAAAAGAAAATGGTATGTCTCAAAGAGGAAGGATGGATGGATGGATGGAAGGAAGGAAGGAAGGAAGGAAGGAAGGAAGGAAGGAAGGAAGGAAGGAAGGAAGGAAGGAAGGAAGGAAGGAAGGACAAATTGACAGGGAAAAGAAGAGATAGGATAGGATAACCTTTATTGTTATTTTTTTATTGTAGGCACACTGGCACACATTAAAAATGAAATTCTGTTTTCTGCTCTCAAAAGTGTACATATACATAACACACATATAGACATGCTATATTCATACATATGTATATACCTACACCCTTATATATAAATACATATAAATATTCATCACTGTCCATCTTGAAAAATATGAGAAATAATTTTTTAGAAATCTGGGGATGTTGATCTGATTCACATGTAGAACTCAGCTTATAATGTGATTTGTTTGTTTTTGATTTAAGATGAAGTGCAAACCTATCCATTATAAGGTTATATGGACAAGGCAGACCTATATTGTTTGCTCAGCCAATTAAGGTTAGGGAAAAAAATCCATGTTTATTATGGTGCTTAAACCCAGTCATTATAGGCAGAAGGGAATATCTGTATCCACAGCTCCAACCACCCTGTACTCCTAAGTATTTTGTTAACAGAATTTACATATATACAAAATATATGTAGGCAGTTCTTAGGAAAAAGTGGAATATATTATTATAGAAATATTGCCTATATGCACACAATTTGTATAAATTCAATTTAGAAGGGAACAATGAAGACTGGGTCCAGAGACAATAGTTACAGTTTTGTTCTTTCTCCATAATTCCAAGTTCTTCTAAATTACATGAAAAGGATTCTAGGTTTCTACCACACATTTCTATATAAACATTTTTATAAATGTTTATAATCCCCAGCAGATGATGTCCTATCCTGTATTGGGAATCTTAATTATTGAGATATGATGTTTTGAAAGGCCTGTACAATTAGGGACTTTAATTTATGAAATCACATACCATTCATTGGCTGTTGTATTTCTTTTTCCCCAGAGTTGCCTTTGGAATATATTATAAAATCTGGAATGGACTAACTTGCAATTATTTCAGGTACCCTGGAACTGTTTGAAGAATCAGAAATTGCATCCAACATAAATACTTCAGAGGTTAGCCAGCTCTATCTGAAAATAAAAATCAATCCTTGTGTAATTTTTGCAGTAGAATCTATTTACATCATTAAGTAACAAAGTAAATACTGGACCAGAAGCAGCTCCTCTGTTCTTATGAATAAAGCTTTCAGATCCTAAATGTTAGAAAGGATAGCGGAAAATTGTCATAAGTTACCTCTTCTCTTAAATTAAATGAATAAGAAAACTGATTTATTTTTAAAAATCTAATTATTGTCTCATTTCCATAGCTAACTACTTTATCAGTCAGAATAACATCAGATCATTTAAAAATAATAAGAAGAGTTAAATTATATATCATTTATTTAGCTTAAAAACAATAGCTTGTGTTATTGTTCATGTTCTGCTTGACTGAAACTTAAGGAGTTCCCAGAGGCAATCTCCATGAGTAGTTATATTGTAGATACAGTGATCATTTGGATAAGCAACAGTGAGTACTTAATTCACCTTGAGAATGGTATACTGTAATTAATGCCAGAATTATAATGTGCTGAAAGATTCTAGAATCTTTAGAAAGGATCATACTAACATTGGCAAAACTATTCTCTGTGACATTTCACACATAAATTAATACAACTACTTATTTATGTTATGTTATGTTATGTTATGTTATGTTATGTTATGTTATGTTATGTTAGTCTTTGTTTGCTATTTGGACTTATACAATGTACAATCCAGACTCTATTTGTAGAAGTTGCATCAGGATAACAATACTAATTTTCATCTGATTTCATTTCAACTGCAGTGATGATTGGATTATCTGAACCAAATCTCCCTTGTCTTTGATGATAAATTCCATTGTCCTTTTTTTTTTGTTCTGTTAAATTTGCTCCATATCTGAAGGCATCATTTTTTTCTGCATTATTGTTATTTTCTCTCTCATGCAATGGCATGTGCATCTACCCATCCACCACCACCAACCCCCCCCCCCAGTATGAGCTTGTAATACAAAGGATAATTAGAAGCACAGATTTCAAAGAAAAAACATATGAAAACAAAAGGGTCATCTTCCAAGTGACCTAATTAAAAAGACCTGGAGTGCTTGGCATCAGCATAATGGTTTTACAGATTTTTTTAAACCCTGATTTCCTGTTTTCAATCAGTTTATTTTAACATTCCTACAAGTACCACAAGAATGAATTGACATTTTATTCCAGTATAGTTGGACCTCGGGCAAATGCCTTTCTCAATTTCCAACATTTTAGAGCCTTTGAATGAGGATGTCTGATTTACTGTCCTATAGAAATCCAATGCTCTGAACTTCTGTTAATTTCAAAGAGAGACCATCATGTTGGATGGTAGAAACAACTCACATTTCTGAATGTGTCTCCTTTCTGGGGTTAAAAAAAAGTCTTAAGGCTACTTCCCAGCTCGCCAGGCCCCATACCTTCCTCCTCATTCCCCCTCACCTATCATTTTGAACTGGTAAGTGGGGTCCTTAAGGGGCAAGAAGTGGAGCACAGGGTATCTCGGGAGTTAGGGGAGGCCTTGGGATGCCCAGGGCAGGTGGGTCTACACCTGCACTTGGCCACCCAGAGTCTACCCTAACTCTGAGGCACCTCATGCTCTACTTAATAATCTACATGCATTAACAACCACTTCAGGAACAGCAAGGCAATCATGTGATCACTTCACTTAATGACCCTCACAACTTTCAACCATATTGGGCATCAATTACCACTAGATCAAGGACTACCTATATATTATTACATATAGGTCAGAAATGAGGCTTTTGTAGAATCCCGAATTCTTATTGAAACTATGTGTCCACAGTCTGAACTTGTGAAAGTACAATACTATCCAATGACCAATGTAATCTAACTCAGGATTGGAGAATGCTTGTGTAATTCCATTTCCATTCTATGCACTCTCAATGGATCAAACAAAAATGTATCACTCTGGCTTTGAAGCATCAGCAAGGATATATATAAGAGGCTGGAACATTTCAGATACTTTCACCTTGGGAAGTTTTTTTTTTCAAATGTAAAGAATTATTGTAGATGCAGTATATATGTCAAGGTTCCGACTAATGAAACATTTCAACGAACTTCCAGGCATTGTTTATCCTAAAAAGTCTTTTATTCATGTAACAAAATGTTGGCCCAGCATGAAGAGGGATGCTAAGATCTAATCTCTCCTCCCCTGAGCACATATTTTTCCAGCATGTTCCCTCCCTTGATTTGCTATCATAAATCACGTTCTCCTATCAGGTTGAAGGGCAAAGGTTCTCTTCCGTTTGCAACTCATACATTCTTTCTCCTCCTCTCCCAGCGGCTTCTGAGTTAACTCACAGCTCTGCATATTTTGTCAGAGCAAGAACATCCAATGTTAGCAGCTTTGACAATATATTTGCTGTAAAGGATGCAACAAGGCAAACAGAATTCTTAACCTTTGAATCTGTATCCCTCCCCAGTTCAGATGCCTTCAATCCAGGCAAATGTTTGTCTGTTGTTGCCAGGAGGTTGAGAGTTTATTGGATTTTGTATTTGGGGTTTTATATCTATTAGCCCCTGGGAGTCACCCTGAATGAGTTGGGCAGCCACATGAATTTTCTTAATAAATAAAAATAAATAATAAAAAGCAAAGAATGTTAACATCTTATAACAAGAATGTACAATTCCAAGATCTAGGCCAAAAGGGCTTCATAATAACCCTGAACAAAGCACCTCCAAAAGATGTCAATAGGATGGAGGATAACCATGGTAAGTATATTCAATATACTGAATGCATGGGAAAGAGACAAGCAACTAATATAAATTGTATTGTATTATATTGTAATGTATTGTATTGTATTGTATTGTAATGATAATATACCATAACATAACATAACATAATAATAATTTTTATTTCCTTTTTTCAGTTTTCTTTTCCTTAGCCCTTTTAAGATCAGGTGGCTGAAAAAGTAGCATCCTGTCCTAAAATATTAGTTCTCTCTCATGGACAGGCTTGGGTGCCTTGAACCGGGCTGTAGTATATAACATGGTTTCAAATATTGAAAGTGATAAAATGTACATGCCAATAAATCCATCTGTTCAGCACAGTAAATGAAGAAAAACAACGCTCATTAACAAGCTATTGGGCAAGAGGGGGGAATCCCTTGCATGTAACTTAAGGGCTTGAATGTATTTTTTTTTAACCTATACAGTGTGAAAATGTATACTGTACAATTAAAAAAAATCTGTGTCCTTGTCAAAATTGCTGACACTTTCAGCCACCAAGGAGTGAAAGAATGAAAAATCTTCTTTTAAAATGGGAAATCGTTAGTTGGTATGTGGGGGTGGGAGAAGGAGAGGAAATGAACTACTGAATGCAGAATTAAAGAACATTATAGCTTGTTTCAATTATGCCTGAAATCTATCCAGATTTCTGTCTCCAGTGGAGTACTGGTGAAGACAGAGAATTGGAGCAGTGAGCTCTACAGAGAATTTATATATTTTCTTCTCATTTTCTCAACCTAGTTATGCAGAATAATAAGCTAACATTTTCCAAATGGAACATCATTTTTTTAGATTGGCAGAGGGAAATCTTAAATGGAAAATGCAATCTAATGTTACAGTATGGATTGTGAAGATCCACTGCTTCTAAGAAACCTGTTGAATAGCACCAGGAAAAAAGATACAAGCAAATTATCAGATTCCATTACTAGGCTTCTGTGATATGGATTAATTTTTACTATAATACTCCATACAAATTAAACTTTTTTATTTTTCTCAAAGCAAAGTTTTATGTAAGCGGCAAAGTCTAAACCAGAAAAAAAATCTACTTTATTTAGAATGGTAATAATTATTTAACAGGTTTTAATTTTCTCTTTTCACATTTTTAAACTTACCCAGATGACATGATTGGGACAAAATGAATAAAAGGGGAATACGATCTGTCTGGTCTAATACATAAATATGTTTCCTTTCTAAGATCGTTGTAGTGTTTATTTAATATTCATTCATATGTCTGATCTGAAGTTCTTTTAGCTCATATACTGTAAGTCCTGTCCATTAAAAGAATTAGTGTTTTCCTTATGTTGTATTTTTCCCTTCTTTAAAAAAAAAAACATTTTAATTGAGCTGAGCAAAAAAAAGTGACAACTCCTGCTGCTTTTCCTTGTTGATGAGTGTACAGGTGGTGAGGTTAGAAAGGTTACCAAGAAGACATCATTTGTTTCTGCCCACACATCAGACTGAGAAAATATTTCTTGTCATAAACCTTCTTGTAATACTGACTAACTATTGTAAAGAGTTAAATTACATCTTTTGTTGTGGAAGGAAGGAAGGAAGGAAGGAAGGGAGGGAGGGAGGGAGGAAGGGAGGGATGGAGTGAAGGAAGGAAGGAAGGAAGGAAGGAAGGAAGGAAGGAAGGAAGGAAGGAAGGAAGGAAGGAAGGAAGGGAGAAAGAAAGAAAGAAAGAAAGAAAGAAAGAAAGAAAGAAAGAAAGAAAGAAAGAAAGAAAGAAAGAAAGAAAGAAAGGAAGAAAATCAAATTAACCCCATATGGACAACTACTTCAGGCCTAGAGACCCTTACTTTTTTAATAGAAAGTTTGATACTTGAGGGTAAAGGTTCGTTCTCCGAGCTTGTGGATGGTTTCTGAATGTTTCATTACCAGGTTAGGTAACATCTTGAACCCTCATCCTACACCTAAACTACAAATATTCACCACTATTGCAAGTGTGATACATATTGGTTCTATTTTAAACTCCTTGGTTAATATTCATGGCAAAAATGTAATGAAAATCACCTTCATGTGCTTCTTTCCTTTGGAGTAATTCATTTAAGAGAATCAATTGATGTAGCAGGCAGAAAGCTTGCCTTAGATTAGGATTAATTCCTTGTTTAGTCACAGTTTCCAGAATGATCTTTGGACAGTCCCTATCACTCAGCCTAACCTAATCAAAAATACATTGAAAAATGCATGATTAATGGTAAGATACAGATGTAAAATCATTATTGCTGCTGTTACTGTGCCAGCTGGCATTTTTTAAAAAAGAGAAGGAATAGCTGGAAGAAAAGGGGAGTTTTCAGTAGAAGTTTGAGAAAATAACATATTAACCTCTAACTCCCAAAGTCTAATGTTAAGGTGAGTTTGATGAGTGTGTGAAAAAGACAGGGTTCCATACTTGTAAAAATATAACTACTTCCTAGGGAAGATAACCAAATTACTGATAATAGTTGGAGAGTAAGTAGCCAGTGGGGAGAGAGTATTTTCCAGCATGCAACATAAAATGATCAGTGTATAAATATTTGCCTCTTGGAAATAATTAATGGGATTGTGCTGCTGTAAAAAGTTCCTGATTCTCAGGAGACAAATCCTAAAGGAAAGATTTGAAACAAATCTCTGGAACCAAGTAACTAAGCTGGCTTAAATAGTCCGAAGGATATGTAGACAATACCTTCAAGGATGTGAAAGCTGGATCCTACTCTCAAGATATACTGGCCCTTGCTATCAAGTAGATCAAGGTGCCTGTAGGAGGCTACAAATATAAATTTGATTTAGAGATAGGTTATCATCCATTTTATCAAAGACCCCAACTTGGTGAAAGAATTAGAGAAGGCTGCAAAGGAGAAAGCTGAGGTAATAAAAATTAGTATTTAGATGTTCAGAAACTGCCAACTAGGTGGAAGGAGAGGTTAAGCAAGAGCTTAGCTTAGAGTCCTTGTTCAGCCACAAAAGAGATAACTTTGACCTGCCCCAAGATACATGAAGCCTTATCTGGTTATTCCTAAGGGAAGGCAAACAATCTGGGGAGATTTTTATAACTTAAGTAACGAATAACGAAGTAAAGTTGCTTACTTTAGCTATTTACAAATGTCTCTGGTTGCTTGCGCCTGACATTATATAGTGGAATTATGCCAAAGAAACTCACTTTCTAAATAACCTAAATTG
The DNA here is from genome assembly GCF_016545835.1 of Crotalus tigris. Lineage (NCBI taxonomy): Eukaryota > Metazoa > Chordata > Lepidosauria > Squamata > Viperidae > Crotalus > Crotalus tigris. Next base: position 25,205 of record NW_024097546.1, on the reverse strand, counting down.
TTAAGCCTTAGAACTGTTAGTGTTAGAATCAATCAGAAGGGATGCAACCTCAGATTTTTAAAATAAGATTAACTATAACCATATTACTAACAATTAATAAACAAATAAATTCATCTATTTAAATAAACATAAATAATAAAATCTCAACAAATCATAACTATCAACATTAACGGTTGAAAATCACTAAATCATTAAAAGTAGAGATGTTATCAACCTATAAATTATAACTCAGTTAAAGATCAATCATCTATTCTGAAATATGAAGTCCTTTTCAGATTCTAACATGTCTCTAACCATTGATAGAATTTTTCCCAAGTTTTAAAATAAACTATCATCTTTGGCTTAATGTTTCTTAATGGCAGTTTGTTAGATAAGTTTATCAAAACCAAAATAACTAATAACATAAAGAACCAAGATTTGTTGAAGGAAAATCAGAATGGATGTGATACAAATAAATCCTGCCTCACCAAACTTCTAGAATTCTTCAAGAATGTCAACAGTCACATTAATGAAAATGATCCTATCAACATTTATACCTGCATTTTCAAAAAGCTTTTGAGAAACTTCATAATTAAAGGATCATAAGCAAATGAAGCAAACATATATTTCTATGGATTAAGCAATTATAATACAAAAAGCAAAAATAGGAATTAATGACAATTTTCTCATTGGAAGCAAATAAGGGATGTGTCATGGCCCCATTGGAGCCCAGATCCAAGGAGGAGGAGTTGGAGCCGGGGCCAACGGGGGAGAATGGCTCAGTCCCTATGGCCCATGAGGAATGACCTGAGAATGAGGACAAGGTAGTCACATGCCCCTCGGGCCTCAGAAGAGTAGGCAGGAAGGAAGAAAGGGTGTAGGCTGACCGAGGAAGGGGAGAGGAGATGGAAAGGGCATGCAGCAGAGCAGAGGAGTGGCGGAGCTCCGGAGATGAGCAAATGCTTTTCCCTCCCGATCTCTGAGTGTGGAGAATGAGATGAGGCAGAGTCACCACAGGGTGAACCAACTACTTGCGAGGAGGGCGCCCCACCTCTCCTCACAAGATTCACCTGGAGAGTAGCATTTAAGGAGACACCATGAGGAGGGGCTTTGTCAGGAACAAGTGTTTGTTTTCAAGTTACATTTCCCCAACTTTGACTCAGACCATTTGCCTTGCTTTGTGGACTGTTTTTGCCTTGCTTCAAGAACTGTTTTGCCTTGCTTCAAGGACTTGTCTTGCCCTAGCCTTGTCTTGCCCTAGCCTTTGCCTTTGGAACTGCTTTTGCCTTGGACCCCATCTTGTTTTATGGCCTGCTGTATGTCTCGCCCTAGCCCTGAAGACTTTGTCTTCAGAACTGCCCTTGTCTTATGGCTGGACTTCTGCCTTATGGACTTGCTGGGTAATCTATGGGTTGTTTGGGGGGGACTGAGGGTGGAGTCTTACTGGTCAGTAGAAGGCTATTTGTTTAACCATTCCCAAGAGAAATAAAGCACTCTCTGAATGCCTTCCTAACCATGATCACCTAGGTCATAACAGGGTGGAATCATTCAAGGATATGTGCTAGGACTAGTATAGCCAGAATTCTCAATTAATGATACAGCCTAAAGGGTCTTCTTGTGAACATTCTGATTTCCCCCCTTTATTCCTAGCATAACAAAGTGAGAAATACATCAGTTTCTTTGAAAATATAATGTCTCCAATCAGATAGTCATGCAAGCAGATTTCAGCTAATACAGACAAACAGTTCTATAGATATTTTCTTTGTCTGTTTCAGAGGAAGTTAGACTGCAGTAAATTTTTTAATCACCTAGGTGATTTGCAGGTCAGAGATTAAATTCTTCTGTCAACTGTAGTGCTGCTTCTGCTAAAATGACATTGTGCCTACTAAATCCTCCAACTGAACATAACTAATAGCCTCCTGCGATTTGCAACATTACTGGTCTTCATTCTGGTATCTTCTGTTCTTCTACCTTAGAATATCTGATGGACTAGACAGATCACTTACTACTTTATCCTCCTTATATAGAAATTCCTATACTTCCTTGTTGGTGATCTTGAATCCTCTTTGAACCTGAATCTTTCAACAAGCCCAAGCCTTTTTGATTCCATCTTGCTTGTTACTTATTTTTTTTTCTTCTTTCCTACCTCCTTTCTCCAAGTTGAACTCAACTCCTTTATGCCAACTTCTTAGCTCATTTTAGCTTCCTTCCTTCCATGAGAGATTCTGTGTGTGAAAAGTTTTCTTTTCTTTTCTTTTCTTTTCTTATCTCTGCTTTTCTCAGCTATTTCTCAGACTCAGGTTATCAGTCACAACTACAGTTTGTATGTCTGGGTGGTCATGTGACAGGATGGCGCTCAGTATTTGCCTTCTACATACTGCCACAAAAGGCTTTTTAACTTGTTCATAAATAATTTGAGCCTCAAATATGCAGCAAGGCAGCCAAGTTTGTACATGTTACTGAGCTAGTCAGTTTTATAAAAAGTGAAAGCGATGATGAAGAGCTCCAGAAGAATCTCTTTAAACCCGGTGATTAGTCAATCAAATGGCAAATGTGATTATAGTTAAGAGAGTGCAAAGTGATGCATATTGAGGGGGGAAACTCTATCTTTAAATGTACATTAATAGGGTCTTAGCTGTATGTAACTAACATGGAAAAAGATCTTGGGAGCAATGAAGATGTCAGTAGTGAACTGTCATTGTGCAAAAAAAAAGCAAAATCCAGACTAGAATCCATTTGGGAGGGGATTGAAAATACAGCAGTTAATATTGCAACACATTTATATAGATCAGTGGTGTGACTATACCTAAAATTCCGCATGCCTTATGGTTGCCACATTTGAGAAAAGACATTAAAGGGCTAAAAAATGTAAAAGTGACCAGCCATAAGGTTCAGAGGATTTCAATATGTTTGCTATGAGAAAAATATGGATCCTTCATAAAAAAGGCAACTGAAGGATGCATGATAGAAGTGTTTTATATCATACATGAAATAAGAAAGTGAATAGGGGGAGATGTCCTTCCTTTTTTAAAATACTGGAACTAAAGGTCATCCAATGAAGCTGAGTGGAAGGAAATTTAAAACAGAAAGAAAAGGCACAGCACATATTTGATCTGTGCAATATACAACTATAAGATGTCTTGATGGTCACTAACTTGGAAAACTTCAAAGGAATTGGATAAATTTATATGAGACTGATTTCTCATGTTCGTTAAAGAAAAAAAATGAGTTGGAGGAGGTTCTTTGCACCCATAGCCATGGGAAAAAAAACAAGGTGTCTCTAGGCCAGTCACGCCATCTCAACCCAAGATTCTGTTGCACAGAAAAATTAGAGCACGTTTCTCAACCTTGGCAACTTTAAGATGTGTGAATTTCAACTCCCAAAAATTTCATGCTGGCTAGAGAATCCTTATAATTGAATCTGGATATTTTAAAGTTGCCAAGGTTGAGAAAAATTGAATTAGAAGATGGAATTCTTATGTCTGCCACCTTGATCTCTTGGAGGAAAGGCGGGATATATATTAAATAAACAAACACGTTTCCCCAGGGAAAAGAGAACATTGTTCTTGCTGAAAGGGAGGGGTCAAATTTGTGTTGCTGTAGTGGCACCTATGGGTAAGTTTTGGAAACTGTTATGCGAAGCAGCACAATATTGTGCTTCATTGCACTGTACTGTTCTGGCCAACTCTGCTAGTAGAAAAGCAGAAACCCAATTACTTCCCAGTGCTGATAATAAAGAGTTGATACCACTTTAGCAAGAGATAAAAAGCTAAATAGGAGAAAGATAGCATGATCAGAAAAATAACAGGAATACTAATGATACCAAACATTAACAAGCTGTGACAACCTGAAAATTCAATGGCCCTTTCTATCTTTTGCATTTGGATTTTGAATAGGTTGCTATTTTTCCATTCAACTAAAAAAAATTCCAATGTTGCAAATTATGGATCAAAAACCTCTGTTGTTTCTCATTGGAAGTTCTGAAGAATTTTGCATTCACTAAACCACATGTATTTACACTATTATCTAGATAGTAGCTAACATGATATTTGGTGATATTTCTGATATTCAGACTGTTTGAAGCTTAGTTATAAATAATTTTGTTTAATGAGACTTCTGAAACATAGGAGACAGAGGGAGGCTTCCTATAAAATCTTTAATTTCTGATCCAGGAAAGAGACACAAGCAAGGGGCAGTTCCAATGTAAGCATATGGCATATACTTGGACTGACTATAAAACTTTAAGCCATAGGACACATTCATGCTATGCCTGCACCATTCATTCTCTTTGCTGAATGAATGATTGACGAGGTGCCTGGAAAAGAAGGAATGTGTGGCAAGGGACAAACTATCCATAAGATAAGGTATAAAAGTATGTAAATTGTTTGCTTTGTACTAAACCAATAACAGGAGGCTACATAATATGCATGAAATCATCCATTTAGTTCCTTGACCAAGCAGAGGACAGTTCGGTCAGTGGTTAATCTTATTCTTATAGTTATGCTGGTCATATACTAACAATATCAGGGCTATCAGTTCTGAACTACAGAACTCCAAACAATCTTTAGGTGGCAACAAAGAGCTAGATTTTTCTGAATTTCTTTGCTCTTTCTACTAGGTTGTCAAGATTTTTCCAGCCCAAAACTGGCAGCTTTATGGGATTGTATTCCAGGGAAATATACTTAGGAGCAGTTCTGGTCAAAAATAAATGTGGGAGTTCTGTACTTAAGATCTCTCACAATATTAATTGATTGATTGACTGTCAATTCAATCAGTTGAATTGTTCCCCTACTATAAATCACCTTCTAACATTTGTTTCATCAGAAGGTGATACTATAAGTGGCTGTTATTTCACTTTGCTCTCTTTTAATCAGTGGCAAGGGAGGGGAATTTGGCTCTAAATTTGTCACATGGAAACTTAGCCCTCCTGTCTTGATCCACAATAACTCACTCTTAGACTTTGCTTGCTAGTCTGGCCTAATCAGACAACACAAAATTTCCCTCTTGCTGGATAAGATCTATAGGTAAGAAGCTAGTAAGGTTTAACAGTCAGCAATTACTCTTGAGAGATGTGAAGGATTTGCATGATCATAATCATACTTTATTGACGTTAGTAACAATTTACTAATTATCAGCAATAGGTTTCTGAAAAACATTTTTCTTTCGATTAAGTTTGTTTCATAGTGCACCTCAGAGGTAGAACTGAATATTCATGTGTATATCAAATCACAGCTAATTTGGCTCATCCATTTTTCCCCAGACAGACTCCCAGCCCATCATTTTGTGTACTACATTTGCTCAATGTAGAAACTCTTCTTGGATCTTTTTTCATTACAGAGAAAATTATGTGTTTAAAGTAGAAAGTTTTATCCAGGGTTCTGGGTATAAAATCTTTTCTAAAGCTCATATTTCTTCACTTTCTGGTACTGTGAACAAAAATATCATAGACGAGAATGAGAAGATGCACCATTTTTATAAAAAGAGAAGTAAATAGCTTTCTTCTCCTAGCTTTCCCTTACTCTGAAGAATCATTAATTCTCTTGTGGTATCAGCAATCATTAGGGAGATTGATCAGAGTTGGCAATAACCCAAGCAGCATCATAACCTGAGCAGTATCAGGCAGAGCTCTGTTGAATTTGCTGATAGTAACACTAAAGCAGCAGGCATACTGGAAAGCAAATCTAAGGTAGAAAGCCATGGAGATCACCTTGGGGAAATGAGGCAAAGACAATAACAGTTATGTAAACAAAAGTATCCTTTAAGCATGGGAAGCATGATAGTATAAGAAAGAAAGTCAGATTGACTCTTCCCTAATTCACTATACTAGTGATGGCAGATCTTTTAGAGACTGAGTGCCCAAAACCTGCCCTGCCCCCACTTTGCAACCCTGCACCGGCCCCCTGCCCTGCTCAATCCCCCACCCTGCCCACCCACAGGGCCACCCACTGCCTCCACAGCCCACCGATTGCCCAGGTGGACCAGCAGTGCCATGGCAGCTACACTCTCTGCCCGCACCCTGCAGTATCAACTGCGCGTGACAAGGTGCAAGGGCAGAATCTTGTCCGTGCTGCCTGGCTGCCATGTCCTTGGCAGCTCTGCTCTGTGCAGGCTGTGCTCGGGGTGACTCTCCTCCCGGGGGGATTGTTGATGAGGAGGGGGCTGTGGGAGGAGGCGAGGCTAAGGAGATGGAGCACGTGCCCATAAAGAGGGCTCTGAGTGCCGCCTCTGGCACATGTGCCATAGGTTCGCCACCACTGCACTATACTGTAAGAGGAAAGAAAGGGAAAAGTCAGTTAGGTTTTTTAATATTCTGTTAATATAAAATATATTAATATAGTATAATTTCCATCAAATGTGAAGTCTATTTCCTGACTTGTCCTACTGATGCCAACCCATTTTTTGGCTTCTCTGGGTGGGTTTTTTATCTTCTATATTAAAAACTGGAGGCATTGTGAGAAAAGAAGGCTGATGGGTAACAGCTTCCCTGGATTATTCTTTGCTTGTAGTTAAAAAAATTAAACTAATCAAGATGAGGAGAAACTTTTATGCTCCTCAAAGAAACCCAACAGAACGGTGACAGTCATTTGAAAACTGATGCTTGTTCTGCAATGTCAATAGAACAGTTGGCATCAGCTTGGATCTGGACAGTATTTGCACATTTAACATACTTGAGACTAAGGAAAGAAGTTAAAAGCACTGGGCACAAGAAACTTAGAAACAAATAATTAAAAAATGTGCTCAGCCATTGATAAGCAACTATTGTCTGGAAACACAATTCTTTTGTGGTAACAATAAATCTGACAATTTCACAGACCCTAGTATGAGGAAAAAACATAAAGGAAACTAGCTCTACCATTTGTCAGAATGGGTCTGACTGCAGATAAAAGGTGATGTAGAGAAAGCGACAACCATCCCCTGACAAGTCAAGTCTTATGCAGGATACAACTGTCTTTCAAACTAACATGTTACAGGTAGAGTTAAGAAGAATATTCTAGCATCAGTACTGAAATAAAATTCCACTGCCACCTCAGTCAGATTTTTATGTGAAATATTGCTATAAGATCTGTACTACAGAAATCTGGCTGAGTGCTAGATGGTAACAAAATGTGAAGTTTTGTATAGCTTGTTGCTGTCATGAAGCAGCTGTTCTGATTTCTGCAGCAGAGATCTGGTAGTCCTAAATTTGATAGTCCGTTTTATTATCACTTATTTATTTTTAATCAAATATATATGGCTGCCCATCTCATGGAAATTGACTCTGGCCAACATACAGCAATCCAATAAAACTATGGATATACAAAACAATCATTGCCTAAAATTTTATATAATAATTATATTAAAAACTATAAAAGCAGAACCAAAGCAAAAAAAAAAAAAAGATGAAGGGATGTTAACAATAACAGAGTCACTTCAACAATATACTTGCCCCTGGGGTCCCCAGGTCTGTTGGTATAACCAGGACTTGAGAGTCCTCCAGAAACTCAGGAATGATTAGATTGACTTCATCTCTGGGAGGAGAAGATTAAGCAATGTGGGTGCCACAGCAGAAAAGGCCCACTGTCTAGGAGTGGAGATATACAATTGGGTATCAGCAATGTACTGATGATACCTCACCCCACTGGGATAGATGATCTCACCCAGTGGTCTCATGTTGAAGTTGAATAGGAGAGGAGAGAGCACTAACCCTGCAGACCCACATAGTAGATGTCAAGGATGGGATCTTCCCTCCCCAATCACCATGGAGGAAGGAGGTGAACCAGTACAATACAGTTCCACCCTCAATCCTGAGTTGATTCAGAAAATTACCATAGTTGATGCTGAGAGGTCAAGTAAAGCAAGGATGGACATATTAGTACCATTACCCACATTAGAGATCATCCAACAATGCAACCAATGTTATCTCTATTCTATATCCAAATCTTAATCCTGAATGAAAAGAACCTAGATATTCTGCTAATTATCTGATAATTATCATGCCCAATGTTTGGTGGGATTCTTGCTATTTTTTTTCAACTCATAGGAGAATAAACAAGAAGCTATGTTTAGATGTGAGGCTTCATTGAGGCTTATATTGTACATAATGTTTTAAAGTAAGAGTCTTTCCTCAGCACTTATTTTTATTAGGGTTTTTTTTTTTAGTAAGAGTTGTGAAGTAGCAACTGAAAATCATACTTAATGGGAAGGAATGGCTTAAGACTTCTTGCTGTTTGACTGTTCAAAATTGACCTCCACAGGAACACACTAGGGTGCTTTTTTCCTCTAGATTTTGATTTTATGTGGTTCATATTTCCATCATTAACTATTACACAAATAATGAAACAACCTAACAATAATTCCACAACTTTAAAATTGCAATGAAGCACCACTAATTATCTAGCTGACACAGTAAACTGCCTAAGAATAGTTGTTTGTTAGTTTAGTTGTTAGATGTATGGGGAAAAATAACATTAACAACTGATGTGTTTATTTATTTAATTAAATGAAGACAGAAATGTAATAGGAAATTATTTATGCATGAAATTAGAAATTAGAAAGATGTATGCAGATACATGTTATATAAATTTATTGTCTTTAACTACTTGTTATTGTTTGTCAACCAGTTAGTACTTTTCCCTCAGAAAATGAGCTTATTTTGATTTTAGTAAATCAGGTTTTTTTAAAACAAGTTTTATGAAAGTTTGGGAAATATTCTACCTGGAGTTGCATTTGCTGGAGCTGAATAAATAAATAGGTCAATAAAACTGCTAAAATCTCTCAACTTATTGAATGACACTGAAAAGCCAGTCATGTAGTGGTAATTCATTGATGGATGTCTGCAGAGGATGATATCACAGATATTGTGACAAGCAAGCACCATAGTGATTTTTTCCAAATGATTGTGAAAACACCTATGACCTAATGGTACATAGGTAAGTTTTAAGTGAGAGAGCCAGTAAGGTATAGGCTAGAAACTGGGAGACCATGAGTTCTATTCTGACCTTGACCACAAGGCAGTTGGGTGACCTTGGGCCAGTCATATTCTTTCAACCCTAAGAAGGAGACAATGGCAAGTCACTTCTGAAAACCCTTGCCAAGAAAGCTACAGGGATTATAGGGATTCTCCAAGAATTGGACACAATTTAACAGAAGGGGAAAAAAGTATTAATTATAGTCAAAACGAAAGTGTTTCTCAATACTGTTTTAAAATCACTACAAGGACTAATTGTATTTTAGCTCACCAAGACAGTGTTCTTTATTTATTTTTTTATTTAAGGATTGTTCAGTATATTATGCATAGTTTGATTTTAAAATGTTCATTTCTAAATTGCCCTGGAGTCCTGGTGGAGAAACCACAGCCCAGACAAATAAGTTGTAACTATATAATAAGGTCTAGAAGTACCTTTATGGCAATTTGCTGAGTTCAAGCCCTCAAAACAGCTGAGCCAATAAAAGGTGCACAAGAAATTAACCAAGTTCATAGATTATGACAGTGGTGGCGAACCTATGGCACGTGGGCCAGAGGTGGCACTCAGAGCCCTCTCTTTGGGCACGCGCACCATGCTCCGGAGATGGCAACTGTCCCTCTTCAACCAGCTGCCCACTAACTTGCCGAGATCCCACATGGTCGGATGAATCCCAGCACCCATGCACTCGCTGGCCTCTGTGTGCAGGGGCCGATGGTGTCAGGCAGCAGCCGCGCCGGCCCCTACCTCACCTTTCCCTGTGACAATGGCACAGCAGCCGCCCCGGCCCCTACCTCACCTTTCCCTGTGACAATAGCACCTCCACCCTACCTTGCCTTGCCTCGCCTTGCCTCGCCTCACCCCATAGGACAAGCTTCCTGCCCACCATCCCACCTGCCAGAGACCCCCTGGATCTCCTCCAACCCTGCCCGGCCCACACAGACGTCCCTCCCCATGAGTAACATCAAGGTGATCATGCCCACCTTGGCCACACCCACCCAATCTGCCATGACCACCACAGCCACGCCCACCCAGTGGGTCACACCCACCTGGCACCCGGCAATAAATAAATGGGTTTTGGGTTGCAGTTTGGGCACTCAGTCTCTAAAAGGTTCGCCATCACTGGATTATGAGATCAGCCCAAGAGGATGGAAGCCAACAAAATATGATAATCTTCAACAAAATGTCACCAACCGAACATCTAGCTACCAATCATGTTCAAGTGCATTATAGGATTTAGCACATCCAGAATAATCAGGAGTAAAAATGTTATGATAGAAAAAAAGGAACAGAATATTTTTTTAAGCAGCAACCCAATTGTGTAACCTTCCTCCCCAACAGGTTCAAGTATCTCTTAAATGTATCTTTTTTGATGCTAGATCTAAATCTTTTCAGACATTTAAAATGGCATTATTAAACAAGCTGATGTGAGCTGTTCCTGATTTTTTATTGTGGAAGTTGTTTTATTGTACTCATTGTACACAGCATAATACATAGCTTTCATTAGATTCTTTAGGCCATGTCTTTCTGATATCATTAGACGAAGAGTAGTAATACATATTTTACCTTAATAAATAAACTATAGTTTTGCCTTTCAAATACTTGTCTCTTCTAGCTGAATTTCTTGCAGGAACTTTTAAAAGTACTGATTGCAGAAAGCTCAACAGGACATCAGCCCTGCTGCCTGTTTCAAAAATGCTCTTAATTAGGAGCATATTATGATGGATACAGATTGTAATTAATGCATAGTTTAGCGGTTATTCTTTGACAGGCTATACATTTTGTATAATTTCCTGGTTTGCTGCACCACAGAAGTGCATGCAATCTTGCTTCAGCATTATCTTGAACTTGGGGCATGCATGGACCATGATTTTAGAGTTAAAGACCACACAGATCTTTGTATAGCATGTCCTGGGCCCACCACAAAAGGGGAAGGGGAAGGCATGACAAAAATTAATGTAAATTCATGTAGCTAATGTGAAGAATCTTTGTGTTTTTTAATTATTTCCCCTTTCTATGACATTAAAAGTATGGCTTATTAGCAACCTGTGGAGCAGAACTGAGGATTGTAGCCAAGACTTTAGGAAGCTGCTTGCAGTTTTAGGGCTGCAGGATGTATACACTAAGCTCAATAGGATAGGACCATGGCACTCCTTTGCTTTCCACCATGCCAAACCTTGCCTTGGTCCATGGCAAGATCTCAGCTCCTTTCAAATTTTGAGCCCTGTTTTATTCACTTTAAGTGCTTATATAAGAATACTTAATTAAGAATACAAAAGTAAAAAAGAATGATCAGAATGAAAGCTTCACTGCACTCAGATATGAGTAGAGATTTCGGATCTTGCTATACAAACTAAAATCAGTTCTAAAGGGGAGGGTCAAAAAAGTCAACATGGTGCCCATATACATGCTAATAAAGCCCCACACCTTTTTTACATTACACATCTACAAATGCAGGCTTCACCTACACCTTCATAGCTGGCATCTTGACTTTTTAGACACACAACCCTCTGTGGGCAACTCTGAATTGAGGCCTGGAGATGATATTCCCTGATTGAAGGAGTCTGGAAGGGGCCCCGTCAATCAGTCCTTTTTGAATGGACAGACACCATAGGGTAGCTTTTCTTAACCTTATCAACTTTAAGATATGTGGACTTCAACTCCCAGAATTCCTCAGCCAGTAATACTGACTGGGGAATTCTGGGTCTTCAAACTCATATGTCTTAAAGTTGCTGAGGTAGAGAAACTCTATTATAGGGTGTTGTTGTTTTAAGTTTTGAACATCATGGCTATTTGAGAGCTAAGACTGAATCCCCAAGAACTTAAGCATTTCAGTTTTCCTTTTGAGGTGATTGCATTTCTTAAATTCAGTCACAGGTTTAAGAGTAGGTTTCCGTTAAGCCTTTAGGCATCAGTAGTTTTCTAAAATTTTCAATCAAGATTGTAAAAAGAATTAAGCGCACAATAAAGTAATAAGAATTCCATAATAATTTAATTTACTCCCAGCCAGAGATTTACTGGGTTCATGATATTTGATCCATTCTCTATACTGAAATGTAGCAGAGGACAGAAATAAAAAAAAATATGTCACGTCTCAGTCTCAACTTCAATCAGTCTTGGAGATTTTTTAATTTTGCAGGTTGTGTGAGCCAGAAGTCAAGGAAAATGAAATATTGCCTGTTGACACTTCTTTTAAAAAAAGAATAAGCATTCAGTGCTAAAACGGGTAAGGCCAAATGAATGGTTTCTATTTTATTCCCATTGTTTCCTCCACTAAAGCAGTTAATAATGCTACATTGTTCTGCTACTAGTAAATCTTGCTGTTTGTCTATCCTCTCCACCCCAACGCCTCTGCTTCTTTTTGGCTTACTTCTATCCCAGTTTGCAGCTCTAGAAATATAGAGTGGGAGAAAAGGGAAGGAGACAGAAATATTGTGCTGTGACCTTTAGTTGACTGTCTGCAAGAGTGAAAGAAGCTCCTGTGTAGAATGATCCTTTGCCCTTGCGGTTACTACACTCCTCTCCAGATTTTCTGAGGTTGTGGCTACTCTATTGTTCCAGCAGTTCCATGCATCGAATTGACTCATTTCTTGGCTATAGTCCTTGTAAAAGAGCCCATCTAAAACTTTAATTTTATACTTATAAAATAATTGTATGGAAGTACCATACAATGACAGAATGAAAATGTTACTTATTACATGTGGATCCATTTCTTCAAGGAATTCTGAATTCACAGTTTTCACACATGGACACAGCATTGCAATCACTTTGCCAGTTGAAAGTTGGTAATTGGCTGATCTCTGATGTGTGGGGAGTTCAGCTGCAATGTCCCTGATCTAACTCTCTATCCACACTGCTCTAACATTGTCCCACACTGAATTTATTTGAAATCTATTGACAAATAATTCACCAGACCCATACTTCTGTGTTACCTGTGTTAGTTTGCTCTTTTGTGACCAGCAAAAGACAGACCAGCAAATTTAACAAAAGATAATTACAATAATGTATGGGAAGTTGTATTAACATTATTTCAATTTTGTTGTAATTGAAATGTAAATTTAATCAAATAGTGGTTTTTTTTCTCCCTGCTTCTGTTCTACCTGGGTCTGCATCTTTATTCTGGGCCCATCTATTGGAAGAGGGGCGGATTCATTATTCAAAAATTCCAGTGTGGCCTTCAACCAGAAAAAAATTGAGTGTTTCTCCTTTTTACCTCAGTGTATATGGATGATTCAGTCAAGTATTTCTGTAAATATTTAAGTCAAAAGTATTCCAATTGCTTTTCAATGTCCTTCTCAACATTACTCCACAGACTGTTAGAGAAAAATCCAAATGAGACTGATAGTACACTGTCAATCTAATAGTATAGGATTATATTTGTTGTATCACTAGCTTAAAATAGTAGAATCTAGAAACAAATTTTGTTTTTTCACTACAACAAAATTCCAGGCAGCCAGTCACAAACATTTTCTTTCCATCCATTTCCAAACTGTAATATTTATGGAAACCCAATTTAATGGCAGCATAGCCATTACTTTTCACTCTATCCTTCTCCATAATGTGTCAGTTACAAGAAAGTGCTTCATGACAGACCATGCAGTAGTCAGGAAATATATAAATCCTTCCTCAATTGTCTCCTTTTGAAAGCGGATATATATGGCAAAAGAGTGGGGTGAATCTTGTTTCTGTTATGAAGGGCGAATTGAAATGGAGATACGGTGTGTTGGGGGGGAGAGGGTGTTGATTTTCGAAGTCTGACTTTCCAAGTCTGATTGCCGGGAAAGTTAAATATCTCTGATTTTTGTACTCTGCAATGTTGGGAATGTGGTGGGAACAGAATGGGGCAGGATCTCAGCTGGAAAATATCTCAGATAGATGAAATATTTGTCAAAGCATTTTCTCATGTGAATATGCCTATAGCCAGGCATTAGACGAGGGCATTCGTTTCAACTCAGCCTAAAGTTGTTGTTTGTATATTTCTTTTAAAAGAAAAATTGCTGCATAAGGCAGCAGAAACAACAAAGCAATGTAAGTTTAAGATAAGTGCCAAGCTTCCATATCTTTCAAGGTCTTTTCCCTTCAATAAAACCAGGGTAAGAAAAGTACCTTGGAGTTTGTCTTCCCTACCTATCTCTTAAATTTACATCACTATATTATTTGCCCAAAAGACAGATTTTGCATTTTATTCCAATAATATGCATATTGATAGCTCCACAATTCAAATAAGCCAACTCAAATCCGCTAGAAAACAGTCTTCTTTTCTTCAGTTGTTTGCAATCAGCATTTTCTTTTGAGGGCTGTTTTGTAATGAACAGACATGATCTAGACTGGACTGAAGTACAAGCCAAATAAAATTGTACTTTTTCCATATTCAGATTTTACAGTACAGGCCTTGCTCAGAAGTACACTAAGATGTACATTAAGACTCATATAAAATACTTTTAGGGACATGTGCATTAAAATAGAATATTGTTAGAAATGTGTGCAAGAAGAAACCTTTTAAATATGTAGAGTATTTCTGTGCATTTATGGAAAGATTAATGCAAGAGCAAAACAGCAACAGATTTATGAATGAACATAATATAGGCCAAAAATTAAATAACCGAGTCTTAGCAAAAAAATATAGACATATTTGTAGCAGATAGATACTATGTAGTCAAACATTCCCCAGGCATAAAAATGAAATCAGATGCAAACATGCTACTTAAAGAGAGGAGGGGGGAGAGAACCTGTACTCATAGTCTTAATTTTTCATATCTAAATTTTTCCACATCTGTTTCTGTTGAAATTCATCTTGTTGGTTTATAGCCATTATTCCATCTTATCAAAATACTACTGAACCTTATCTTCTAAATCAGGGGTCCCCAACCCCCAGTCCATGGCCCATTACTGGACCATGGCCTGTTGAACTAAGCCCTGCAAGCGGCAGGCGAACACATGAAGGCATGAAGCTGCATTGGTGCAGAGCTGGAAAGATTGGGGACCACTCTAAGTACTATCCCCTATCTGTCTATTATTCATATATGTATTGACAAGTGCATAGCCTAGAACACAATATCTTGTGTAGTACCCTGTAATTTCTCACTTATCACTTCCTTCAGGTCTAACAAGGAGCCTCTGATGTATGTTCACAGGGCAGAATTATTGAACCAGCTAGCACAGTCTCTCTCACATTTTACCATGCTTTTACTAGAAATTTTGCCAAATGTTTTGCTAAAGCCAAGATATACTATGTCCATCACAGTCCCATGCTCAACTAAATTGGTCACTCTGTCAAAAAATATTAGTCTGCCTGATGCATGACTTGTTATTGCTGTCCATAGTTGTTTTATTTCTCTAAATGCTCAGAAATTCCTTAATAATATGGTTCAGAGTTTTATTCAGTATAAGAGTCAATCTGACTTGTCTCTAGTTATCTAAGTCTTCTCCCCCCCCCTTTTTTTTTTTTTAAGATACAAAGAGCATACAATATACTCTTTTCCATACCTCTGGTACTATTCCCATCCTCCATGGATTTCTGGGTAAGATCACAGAAAGGGACTCTGAGCTTGTAGATTGTCCAACAAAGGTCTGAAATCTTCTTCAAAATCATCAGATGTAACTGACCTGGTCTGGGGACTTAAACCCATTGACATAGCTAGCTGTCAGCTAACATTTTCTTGATTTATCTTGGGTTGCTACTGCCTCTGCCCTTTTGACACTTGTTCTGTTTGGGTCCATTTGCATCTCCTACTCCATTCACCTCAGAAGGCAATTTTCAAGTATAGTTTTCAACTATAGTTACCAAAACTCTGAGACCTCAAGAAGCTGTCACCTCAATATATGAGAAAAAAAGCAAATCAAAGATGTTTCTTACAAACATCTTGATCAAGGGCCATTTAATATTGGAAGATTTGGACTATTTTTTACTGATTTTTGCTTATAATTTATTACCACTTACTGTAATCAGTTTATTTTGGAGTTTTTATTGTTGTTGGATTCTGGTAAGCTACTTTTGAGCCTGTTTCTGATCAAAAGATGGTAAATAAATTATAAGATAAATATGATATCCACTGAGCAGAAACAAGAGATCCCTCTTTTAAAAAAAATCAGTGGGAAAAGCTTTCCATAGCACTGATGTTTGACATAAGCAGTTTGTCTGCACCCAGTCCATTGTTCTGCTGTAGGTTCTACAGATGATGCTAAAACAACATGTTTCTGCTTACTCAAGAAATAAAGAATATTATGAGTGCAAAGTCTTCCAGAGTACTCAGTGGCAGGAGTCCAGATATGGATCTCTCTTCTCTGTGATGCTCAATTTGGTCTAGTCATCTCTTCTTTCAGAAAACTGAAGATCAGGCTTTTCTTTCAGGCTTTTGTAGGACAATTACTTTGCTTTTCTGCTTTTAAAAAAATGAATTGTATTTTGAATTTATTGTATTTAGGCATTGTTGGTTGGTTTTATTGTGCTGCTTGTGTTTAAAGATGTTTTTATTGTTCTCTTGTAAACCACTTTAGGAGGAAGACTGGTGCAAAAATAAAATAAATAAATACATTTGTTTGTATATATTGCCATCTTGAGAGCCATCTGTTGGCAAAAAGGCAGGATATAAATCCCCAAATAAGAAATTTGCTTGGTATTTTTCTTTCCAAACCACTCTGAACATCTAAATAAGACTACTGCTGCTGCTATCAATATCTGCCAGCTTTTCCATTTCCCTAACATGGCCAAAATCTTTTAATCACCCAATCACTGTACAGCAGAACACATACAGTATTCCAAATACGAAAAGTACTGTTAGATCTTCTTGCAGATTGTCCTTCAGTTGTAATCCTAACAAAAAAGTAACAATGTCAATAGCCTAATATTTTATTACTTTGTATTCTGCACAAATAGCCAAGCAGAAACAAAAAGACTATTTTTGCAGTAAAACACTTTTTATTGCGAAAAAAATAATTATCACTATTTTTCTGTTTCATATGGGAACCACATCAAAAAGAGAAGTGACTGCATTTGAAAAGTTTAGATTATTTTTTTAGAAAAAAAAATAACAGAAAAGGTATTAGCTCAAGGATATAATGGATGAACATGGAATGATATACAAACGATTCACTATTTATTTCATATTATCCAGTTTGTGAACAGGCATTTAGGATTTAGTTAGCAAATAAAATGCTGGAATTAGATTTAAGGAATTTATTTCCATTTCTTAAAACTAAAGAACAATATAATATTATTTGTTCCCACATGGTCGTGTTGCCAAGAAACTTTGCATTGGCATTGCATTCTTCTGGAATATTTTTTTTTCTAAAATTTCCCAGTATAGTTTCCAGATTTCTTGGAGATTTTCCATTCAAGAATTAACCATGCTTTCCTCTGTAACCAGGCACTGTCATCAGCACTGATTAAAACATACTGTATTTTCACAATGGAAAATTATTTCTAAAATTAAATGGTCTAGAAAAAATGCATATAAAATATATTTATTGTAAGAGATGTGCATGAAAATATAAACAAATGTTTACCTTTTTCTACATATTTTTAAACAGTAAGATAACCAGGTTTTATGATTAATAAAATCAAAAATTATTTGCCAAAAATGAAATTGACAGATTATATGTTATAGTCTAAGGACTATTCTGTTGCTATTTTGATATATACATTTTAAAAATATTAAAAATATTATTATCTCCAAATTTCTTTTTCTGACAAAGAATTAAAGAATTAAATTGGGAGACTAAGATGGCCATTTCGAGCTCATTCTGCTCTCGTCAGTTAGCCACACCCTTTAAAGTGGCTAAACCCCTCCAATCCATACATGAAGCAAACTGACACCCTCCATGAAGATGAGGCACGACCACGAACGCGAAGCCAAAAAATAGCAAGGCAGCCAAAAATCTTAAACCCCCCTGCAACTCAGACTAACCTGAGATCAACCAAACAGAACACTCCCCCAGCCAATCAGAGCACAGCCAACCCCCCAGCCAATCAGAGCACAGCCAACCCCCCAGCCAATCAGAGAACAGCCAAGCCCCTAACCAATCAGAACACACCTCCACCCAATCAGAACACAGCCAAGCTCCCACCCAATCAGTTCATACCCCCACTGGCAGTTAAAAGGAAGAAACAGCTAAGACTACACATTGCTCCTCGAAGCACGAAGCTGAAAACACTAGCCTGAAGATGACGAATGGGACTTTGTCGAAACGTCGCCAAGACACTTCCAATTTTACGCGGGAGAAAACCCGAACAACAAAGACCTACATACAAACACCCGCGAAAACCTCAGAATATATATATATATATATATATTTAGAAATAAAAACAAAAATGCGACTCTTGGGAATATTCATATTGTCCAAATAATAACGATCACCAAGAGAATATCTATAAAAATAGAAATTTAATCCACCAAGCTTTCGTCAAATACACTTGACATCGTCAGGGTTAAAAGGCAAACTACGGGGGAGTCTTATATACAGTTGTTTAATGCCTGTTTCCGGCTCCTGGAGCGCGTCATAGGCCCCAGCTGATCGGGCTGAGTCCTAAGCATACGCCCCACGTCAGCATCTATCTCCGTTCCATGGTTAGTTTGAGTTCGATCATATGTTGCTTCGTTAGTTGTTAACGGGTTGGAAGCCCAAGTCCTTTTTCCTTCCCTATTCGTAACCCCTCCACCATCCCAGACATCACTTCCCTTTGTGAGCGGGGGTAGGCAATTATCCACACTGCCTCCAATATCACTACATGCCCCAAGGCTGCTTTGATCCTGTTTTCCTATCTCCCGGGATTGTAACACAAGCTCATAGTCCCCCCCCATGCTATTCCTCCTCCCCTCCTTTTTCCCGTAGGTTCTCCTGAGCGGTTTGCTGTTCATTTCCACGCTCTCTCTCTTGCGCGCAGTCGCGATGTTTCTTGCCGTTGTTCCGTTATCAGTGCTTCGTTGTTCCGTCCATTGTTGGAGAGCACTACTGCCGTTCATCCCCAATTCTCCGTTCCCACTCCGTATAGTGCTCCTCCCCTTTGACTGCAATCGCTGTTTTGTCTCGCAACTTGGTGTTGGGAGTATCCGAGGGGGATGCATTCTTCTACTCGACTGTGACCGGGTTGTCATGGTGTGTGTGGTGCGTGTGGTAATATCCTCAACGGGGGGTTCGTGTGGTAATATCCTCAACGAACCCCCCGTTGAGGATATTACCACACGCACCACACACACCATGACAACCCGGTCACAGTCGAGTAGAAGAATGCATCCCCCTAGGATGCTTCCAACCCGTTAACAACTAACGAAGCAACATATGATCGAACTCAAACTAACCATGGAACGGAGATAGATGCTGACGTGGGGCGTATGCTTAGGACTCAGCCCGATCAGCTGGGGCCTATGACGCGCTCCAGGAGCCGGAAACAGGCATTAAACAACGGCATATAAGACTCCCCCGTAGTTTGCCTTTTAACCCTGACGATGTCAAGTGTATTTGACGAAAGCTTGGTGGATTAAATTTCTATTTTTATAGATATTCTCTTGGTGATCGTTATTATTTGGACAATATATATATATATATATATATATATATATATATATATATATATATAATATATTATATAAACCAAAGACCTACACACACACACACATATATCTTATATATATATATAGGTCTTTGGTTGTTCGGGTTTTCTCCCGCGTAAAATTGGAAGTGTCTTGGCAACGTTTCGACGAAGTCACATTCGTCATCTTCAGGCTGGTGTTTTTAGCTTCTTGCTTTGAGCAGCAATGTGTGGTTTTAGCTGTTTCTTCCTTTTAACTGCCAGTGAGGGTATGAACTGATTGGATGGGAGCTTGGCTGTGTTCTGATTGGGTGGAGGTGTGTTCTGAATGGTTAGGGGCTTGGCTGTGCTCTGATTGGCTGGGGGAGTGTTCTGTTTGGTTGTGCTCAGGTTAGTCTGAGTTGCAGAGGGGTTTAACAGCCTACACCCCAAAATACAGTTCACCATGGAAACAGAAGCTAACAACCAACTTCCCTTCCTGGATGTCTTAGTCTACAAGAAATCCAATGGCTCCCTAGGACACACCATCTACCAGAAGAAAACACACACAAACCGCTATCTGCACGCTCTCTCACACCACCACCCAGCACAGATCAACTCTGTAGCCAAGACACTCATCTCCAGAACAAAACGCTTAGCTGACGAACAACACCTAAAACCCGAACTACACACTCTCACCAATGTACTAACATCCAATGGATTCCATAGAAATAAGATTACAAACCTAATCCAAAAAGAAACCCCCACTAAAATCCAAGACAAAGAACAAGAAAACGGCAAAGCCCTCCTCCCATACATAAAAGGCACCACAGACAGAATCAGTAAGATCCTCCATAAACACAACATCAAAACAGCATTCTGCACAAACAGAAAAATATCCACCATCCTTAGAAACCCCAAAGATAAAATTGAATTAGAAAATCAAGGAGTATACGAAATCCCATGCACCACTTGTCCCACCACATACATCGGACAAACCAACAGAAGAATAAGTGCACGCATTGAAGAACATAAGAACTCAGTCAAAAAAGAGGAACCAACATCTTCCCTGGTCCAACACCTTAAAGCCACAGGACATGAAATTGACTTTAAAAATACCAGAACCATTGCCAAAAGTGAACATTTTAATAACAGAATAATCAGAGAAGCCATCGAGATAGAAAAACGCCCACACAGCATGAACAAGCGAGATGATACCTCCCGCCTACCAGCCATTTGGAAACCTGCCCTTATTGACAAACGACTCCCTAACCCCAAAATCTTAAACCCCTCTGCAACTCAGACTAACCTGAGCACAACCAAACAGAACACTCCCCCAGCCAATCAGAGCACAGCCAAGCCCCTAACCATTCAGAACACACCTCCACCCAATCAGAACACAGCCAAGCTCCCATCCAATCAGTTCATACCCTCACTGGCAGTTAAAAGGAAGAAACAGCTAAAACCACACATTGCTGCTCAAAGCAAGAAGCTAAAAACACCAGCCTGAAGATGACGAATGGACTTCGTCGAAACGTGCCAAGACACTTCCAATTTTACGCTGGAGAAAACCCGAACAACCAAAGACCTATATACAAATACCCGCGAAAACCTCAGAAAACAAATATCGAACCTCTACGGGGAGGAAATCCACCATCTGACCAGGACCTATGAAAAACTTGAAGTCCAAAGAGCTTCCATTTTATGTGACCTCGCATTCCTACGTAACTGCCGAGACCAAAATCTAATCCCCACATGTTTCCAACTGAAATTCCACTCCAACTCTGCAGCCACCAAACGGATCCTGAAAAGAACAGAATTGGCCCTAATCAGAAATGAACTTCACACAAAAAGATTCCTCCTAGACCGAATTAACAAAGATCTCCTCACACTCCACCTCAAACTCAGCAACAAGATCCACCCCGCACTTTGGGACAAATCCAAACAACTGCGTCTGGAGAGCCAGAAACACAGACACACCCCAAGACAGATACACACACCAACAAACTCCGAAGACTACAAGAACGCCAGAAACAAACCCCTCCTCCCTCACAGCCACACATGAAACAAACAGTGCATAACATCTCAGATAGGATCCTCACCAAAGCCGAAACCAATGTCCTTTCCAAAGGATTCAACTTTGCAGTCGCTCCCAAACACATCCCCACTGAAACCATTATATGTGGAGTTGAAACCAGCCTGACCAAAATCAACCCCGACGACGCTAACAGAATCAGACTCAAAATCACCAACATCCTCTGCACCAGCAAGCCACCCAAAAGCAACTTACCCAAAGAGGAACAGACAGCACTACGTAACCTGAAAGAAGACACCAGCATAATAATCCTACCAGCAGACAAGGGCAACGCCACGGTGGTTATGAACACATCTGACTACCAAACCAAATTAACCAACCTACTCCAAGACTCCACATACAAACCCCTAAATACAGATCCCACCACCTACCTGGAAAAAACCACCAGATCCAAAATAAAAGCCTCCCCCATTAGCGAAGAGATCCAGCAAAGAATCATTCCCAGAGAGAAATCATCCAGATGCCCCAAACTCTATGGTCTCCCCAAGATACACAAAGAAGGAACCCCACTCAGACCTATAGTCAGCTCCATAGGCTCACCTCTACAAAACCTAGCCAAATTTCTCGCCAAACAACTACAGCCCTATGCAGAATCCATCACCTCACACGTAAAAAACTCATTCCAGTTTATAGAGATCATAAAGAAACAAAACTTACACCCAGCGACCTATAGTGAGCTTCGATGTCATATCCCTCTTCACCCAAGTGCCTATCAAAGAAGCCTTGACAGCTATCAAAACAAATATAACCCCCCCAAACACATCTTAGATCTGACCAACCACTGCCTATCCAAACACATACTTCATCTATAACGGACAAAAATACAAACAAACAGAAGGAGCACCCATGGGATCACCCCTCTCACCTGTCATTGCCAACCTCTACATGGAACACTTTGAAACCCAAGCTCTAGAAAAATCGGATCACAAACCCAAACTCTGGCTCAGATATGTAGACGACACCTTCATAATCTGGCCACATGGGAAAGAAAAACTGGACAACTTCCTCACACACCTCAACAGCCTACACCCCAAAATACAGTTCACCATGGAAACAGAAGCTAACAACCAACTTCCCTTCCTGGATGTCTTAGTCTACAAGAAATCCAATGGCTCCCTAGGACACACCATCTACCAGAAGAAAACACACACAAACCGCTATCTGCACGCTCTCTCACACCACCACCCAGCACAGATCAACTCTGTAGCCAAGACACTCATCTCCAGAACAAAACGCTTAGCTGACGAACAACACCTAAAACCCGAACTACACACTCTCACCAATGTACTAACATCCAATGGATTCCATAGAAATAAGATTACAAACCTAATCCAAAAAGAAACCCCCACCAAAATCCAAGACAAAGAACAAGAAAACGGCAAAGCCCTCCTCCCATACATAAAAGACACCACAGACAGAATCAGTAAGATCCTCCATAAACACAACATCAAAATTAAAAAACCCCCCCCCCCCAAGTGGGGCCCCCAAAATTTCTGCACAAACAGAAAAATATCCACCATCCTTAGAAACCCCAAAGATAAATTTGAATTAGAAAATCAAGGAGTATACGAAATCCCATGCACCACTTGTCCCACCACATACATCGGACAAACCAACAGAAGAAGAAGTGCACGCATTGAAGAACATACGAACTCAGTCAAAAAAGAGGAACCAACATCTTCCCTGGTCCAACACCTTAAAGCCACAGGACATGAAATTGACTTTAAAAATACCAAAACCATTGCCAAAAGTGAACATTTTAATAACAGAATAATCAGAGAAGCCATCGAGATAGAAAAACGCCCACACAGCATGAACAAGCGAGATGATAACTCCCGCCTACCAGCCATTTGGAAACCTGCCCTTATTGACAAACGACTCCCTAACCCCAAAATCTTAAACCCCTCTGCAACTCAGATTAACCTGAGCACAACCAAACAGAACACTCCCCCAGCCAATCAGAGCACAGCCAAGCCCCTACCCATTCAGAACACACCTCCACCCAATCAGAACACAGCCAAGCTCCCATCCAATCAGTTCATACCCTCACTGGCAGGTAAAAGGAAGAAACAGCTAAAACCACACATTGCTGCTCAAAGCAAGACAAGCTTTAAAAACACCAGGCCGGAAGAGACGAAGTGACTTCGTTCGAAAGTTGCCAAGACACTTCCAATTTTACGCGGTGGAGAAAACCCGAACAACAAAGACCTATATACAAATACCCGCGAAAAAGACCTCAGAAAACAAATATCGAACTCTCTACGCGGGAGGGACACCACCATGCTGACCAGGACCTATGAAAAAACTTTGAAGTCCAAAGAGCTCTCCAATTATGTGACTCGCATTTCTACGTAATGCCGGAGACCAAAATCTAATCCCCACATGTTTCCAACTGGAATTCCCACTCCAACTCTACAGCCACCAAACGGATCCTGAAAAGAACAGAATTGGCCCTAATCAGAAAGAACTTCACACAAGACAGATTCCCTAGACCGAATTAACAAAGATCTCCTCACACTCCACCTCAAACTCAGCAACACGATCCACCCCGCACTTGGGGACAAATCCAAACAACTCGCCGTCTGGAGAGCCGAAACACAGACCACCCTCAAGACAGATACACACACCAACAAACTCCGAAGACTACAAGAACGCCAGAAACAAACCCCTACTCCCTCACAGCCACACATGAAACAAACAGTGCATAACATCTCAGATAGGATCCTCACCAAAGCCGAAACCAATGTCCTTTCCAAAGGATTCAACTTTGCAGTCGCTCCCAAACACATCCCCACTGAAACCATTATATGTGGAGTTGAAACCAGCCTGACCAAAATCAACCCCGAGGACGCTAACAAAATCAGACTCAAAATCACCAACATCCTCTGCACCAGCAAGCCACCCAAAAGCAACTTACCCAAAGAGGAACAGACAGCACTACGTAACCTGAAAGAAGACACCAGCATAATAATCCTACCAGCAGAAAAGGGCAACGCCACGGTGGTTATGAACACATCTGACTACCAAACCAAATTAACCAACCTACTCCAAGACTCCACATACAAACCCCTAAATACAGATCCCCCCACCTACCTGGAAAAAACCACCAGAACCAAGATAAAAGCCTCCCCCATTAGCGAAGAGATCCAGCAAAGAATCATTCCCAGAGAGAAATCATCCAGATGCCCTAAACTCTATGGTCTCCCCAAGCTACACAAAGAAGGAACCCCACTCAGACCTATAGTCAGCTCCATAGGCTCACCTCTACAAAACCTAGCCAAATTTCTCGCCAAACAACTACAGCCCTATGCAGAATCAATCACCTCACACGTAAAAAACTCATTCCAGTTTATAGAGATCATAAAGAAACAAAGCTTACAGCCCAGCGACCTACTAGTGAGCTTCGATGTCATATCCCTCTTCACCCAAGTGCCTATCAAAGAAGCCTTGACAGCTATTCAAAACAAATATAACCCCCCCAAACACATCTAAGATCTGACCAACCACTGCCTATCCAACACATACTTCATCTATAACGGACAAAAATACAAACAAACAGAAGGAGCACCCATGGGATCACCCCTCTCACCTGTCATTGCCAACCTCTACATGGAACACTTTGAAACCCAAGCTCTAGAAAAATCGGATCACAAAACCAAACTCTGGCTCAGATATGTAGACG
>NW_024097545.1:0-47142 GCF_016545835.1 Crotalus tigris | reverse complement strand
ATAAAATAGAGAAAGCATAGAAAATGATAAAATTAAACTGCTCTGGGACTTCAGAATTCAAACAGACAAGCACCTGCAACATAACACCCCAGACTTAACAATTGTCGATAAGGAAGACAAAAAAGTCTGGATAGTGGATGTGGCAGTGCCTGGAGATAGCAGAATAGAAGAGAAAGAACTGGAGAAGATAACAAAATACAAAGACCTACAATTAGAAATAGAAAGACTGTGGCAAAAGCAAGCAAGGGTAGTACCAATAGTAAATAAGTAATAGGCTCCTTGGGGCAATCCAAAACAACTGGAGCACCACTTGAACACCATTGGCATGGACAAATTCGCTATTAGTCAATTGCAAAAGGCAGCCTTATTAGGAACTGCTTCCATCCTGCGACGATATCTGTAATACCATCAAACATCCACATCTGCCTATCCCAGGTCCTGGGTAAGGCCTCGATAGGTAGACAAAATGCCAAATCCAGTCTGAACATCTGGCTGACTGTGCGATGATCGATAATAATAATAAAAAAAAGTTGGAAGGACCTTGGAGGTCATTGAGTCCAACCCCCTGCTCAGGCAGGAAACCCTAGACCATTTTGGACAAATGGCTGTCCAGCCTCTTCTTAAAAACTTCCATTGTTGGAGCATTCACCGCTTCTGGAGGCACGTTGTTCCACTGGTTAATTGTTCTCACTGTCAGGAAATTTCTCCTTAATTCCAGGTTGCTTCTCTCCTTAATGTGTTTCCATCCATTGCTTCTTGTCTCGCCTTCAGGCGCTTTGAAAAATAGCTTGACTCCCTCTTCTTTGGGGCAGCCCCTGAGATATTGGAACACTGCTATCATGTCCCCGCTCATCCTTCTCTTCGTTAAACTAGACAGACCCAATTCCAGCAGCCGTTCCTTGTATGTTTTATCCTCCAGTCTCCTGATCATCTTTGTTGCTCTTCTCTGCACTCTTTCTAGAGTCTCAGCATCTTTTTTACATTGTGGTGACCAAAACTGGATGCAGTATTCCAAGTGTGGCCTTACCAAGGCCTTGTAGAGTGATATTAATTCTTCACGTGATCTTGATTCTATCCCTCTGTTAATGCAGCCCAGCACTGTGTTGGCTTTTGGCTGGAGAAATTATTGTTTCTGGGAAACTTCAGAGTTAGTTTTGCTAACTCTGTCACCATGCTGCATATTCAATAAACAGTAAGAATTTCGGAAACAGAATATTTGGATTCTCGGGCTGAATGTTGACAGTCCCCTTCAGTATTCTGATCTGCAAGTCTCCTTCCTGGCCCTTCTCCATGGGGTGGGATGGAGGACATAGAATACAGCATCCG
Organism: Crotalus tigris; assembly: GCF_016545835.1. NCBI lineage: Eukaryota > Metazoa > Chordata > Lepidosauria > Squamata > Viperidae > Crotalus > Crotalus tigris. The sequence continues at coordinate 45,816 of NW_024097545.1, read as the reverse complement.
AGGGCTAGAAGGAACCTTTGAAATCTTCTAGTCCAGGGGTCAGACTTAAACACTCAAAGAGCCACTTGGACCCATTTCCCAAAGAAAACACTGGGAGGGGGCTTGATTGAAGAGTTTAATTAAAAAGAAATAGAGGCTGCTGTGCATGAGTTCTCTCTCTCTCTCCCTCTCCTTTCCTCCCTCCCTCCCTCTCTCTCCCTCTCTTTCTCTTCCTCCCCCCCTCTCTCTCCCCCTCTCTCCGATCTTCTGTTCACCTGGCCAGCTGGCCTCATGCTGTTCTCCGACAAGCTGACATACATTCTTATTGGGCTGGCTCTCTCCTGCCCTTGGTCTGCCAGTCCTCTTCCCCCACTCAGTGTGCGTGAGTATGTGTGTGTGAGAGAGAGGGGGGGGGAGAGAGATACTGCTTTCTGCTGCTTCCTGCTTCGACATAGCAAAGGCAGGAGCCCCACCCAATAAGCTTGTCAGCTTGCCGGAGAACAGTGTGAGGCCACTCTCTTTTTTACAGAGAGAGAGAGAGAGAGAGAGAAGGGAAGTACAAGTGCCTCTCTCTGTGTCTGTCTGTCTGTCTGTCTGTCTCTCTCTCTCTCTCTCTCTCTCTGCAAATGACAGAGGCTGGGAGCCGCAGAAGAAGGCCGAAAGAGCCGCATGCAGCTCTGGAGCCGTGGGTTGCTGACCCATGTTCTAGTCCAACCCCCTGCTCATAGCAGGAGTGCTTATACCTTATGTATTTTAAATTAAGCTCTTAAAATACATGCGATTGAGGAATTTAGGAAACGATACCCAGCCCCTTTGGCCTCTGGGTGATTCATTGGATAAGAACAATTACACGGGGCATTTGGGATTCCTGATTTGTGGTAGGAGGGAACATCGGCTGATATACTCATACTTCCTTTCTCAGCTGACCCATCCCAGCCTTTGCTTCGTGGCCCCCCAGATAGAATCGCGGTGGGGTCCCTGGTTTCTTTCAGTTGTTCTGCAAAAGAATTCCCTTCCTGCAACATCACAGTCCTCTGGTTGAAAGACAAGAATGAAATACAAGCTGCCTGGACGGACTTCCTGAATTATACTACAAAGGTGGGGACCCAGTGCCGAGTGGAAAGCACAATGGAAATCTTGCTTACCCAAGAAGATATGAAATCAGTGCTCTCGTGCCGGGTGCAACACCAGTCCTTGAGGAATTTCCTACAGCAGGACCTTCTACTGGTTGATGTCCTAAGAGGTGGGTGAGCTCTGGGTTGCAGAGAGGGAGAAGGCCACGGAGGCTGGACCTGGAAGAGGGCCCTCCATAGCAGAGGGAAGGCACCAGGCAGAGCCAGGTTCTCGTCCCATGGAAGCCCACTGAAACCAGCCCCTCTTTCTCAGCCCAAGCTGCCTCCAGGGCTGGGTTATGTAGACCAGTGGTTCTTAACTTGGGTGATATTACCCCCCAGGGGGCGATTTCATTTTTCAGGGGGGCGATGGAATGAAAAAGGGCGGCATGGGGACAAAAGAACGAAAAGGGGGCGATATGGGGGCGATGGAGCGAGAGGTTTGGGGGTTCTCGTCCCATGGAAGCCCACTGAAACCAGCCCCTCTTTCTCAGCCCAAGCTGCCTCCAGGGCTGGGTTATGTAGACCAAGTCTTTAGAAAAATGTTCCACCTCTGGCTATTTCCCCAGCAACTTGGGGAGGTCAAGATGAGTAGAGTTCCCAATTGGTGAGATATAATTTAATCCTGATTATCCTAGAATATTGTGTTCTGTTGTGTTACGTTATGGAATGGAATATAGAATAGAATAGAATAGAATAGAATAGAATAGAATAGAATAGAATAGAATAGAATAGAATAGAATAGAATAGAATAGAATAGAATAGAATAGAATAGAATAGAATAGAATATGGAATGGGAATAGAATAGAATAGAATAGAATAGAATAGGACAGATTGTAGAATAGAATAGAATAGAATAGAATAGAATAGAATAGAATAGAATAGAATAGAATAGAATAGAATAGATTGTAGAATAGAATAGAATAGAATAGAATAGAATAGATAGATTGTAGAATAGAATAGAATAGAATAGAATAGAATAGAATAGAATAGAATAGAATAGAATAGAATCTGGAAGGGACCTTGGAGGTCCAGCCCCCTGCTCAAGCAGGAGAACCCATACCATTTCAGACAAGTGATTGTCCAGTCTCTTCTTAAAAACTTCCAGTGTTGGAGCATTCACAACTTCTGGAGTCAAGCCATCCCACTAGTTAATTGTCCTCACTGTTAGGAGGTTTCTCCTTAATTCCAGGTTGCTTCTCTCCTTGATTAGTTTCCATCCATTGTTTCATGTCCTGCCTTCTGATGGAAAATAAGTTGACCCCTCCTTCTTTGTGGCAGCCCCTCAAATACTGGAATACTGCTAACATGGTCACCCCTAATCCTTCCTTTCTGTAGATTGGCCGTACTCAGTTCCTGCAACCGTTCTTCATATGTTTTTGTCTCCAGGTCCTTCATCACCTTAGTTGAGGTTCCTCAGAGTGGGGGAGGCCTAGGTGGCCTATTCATCTACACCAGTGGTTCTCAACCTTTCTAATGCCGCGATCCCATAATACAGTTCCCCATGTTGTGGTGACCCCCAACCACTTATACATCACCGGGTGCCAGGGGCGTGGCCAAAGAAAAGGGGGAAAAAATGGCGGACAGCCTTATTTGGCGACCCCCGTGAAATGGTCGTTCGACCCCAAATGGGGTCCCGACCCACAAGTTGAGAACCACTGATCTACACTGTCCCGCCCAAGTCTTCCCCCATCCCTGGAGCAGACTTTATTATGATTAAATCAATGTAAACCGCTGTACTTTTCTCCACAGGCTCACCACAAACCACCCCCACCAATCTCTGGATTGTACTTTTCCTGAACAAAGTAGCCGTCCTCCTTTTAGTCTCTTTTCTTTGCCTAATGAAGGTCTACAGAAGCAAGAGGGCAATACAGCATTCCAGAACATTCCGGGAAGAGAGACAGTCTGAAACTCCGAGTTAAGGACCCCTATTCCCGACAGACTTTCAGGATGAGAAAGGATCTGCTTAGGGAATCAATGACAGTATCATTAAAATGCCTGTATAATGCCTCATCGCCGCAACCATATGACGTTATAAGCCTATAAAACCAAAATGGGGATATAAAATCAAGCTCACTCTGTTTTGCCATGTCTGTGATGTAAATGAACCTAATGTCCACATCCAGCTAGAGCAGTGGTTCTCAACCTGTGGGTCGGGACCCCATTTGGGGTTGAACGACCATTTCACGGGGGTCGCCAAACAACGCAGTCCACCATTTTTCCCCCCTTTTCCTTAGCTGTGCTACTCCCTTTTATTCTATTGGCTTTTGAAAGCCAATCGAATAGACTCTCTTGAATAGAGTCTAATTCTATTGGCTTTCAAAAGCCAATAGGAATTGTCCAGGCTGTCTCTGCCCTGCTGAGCCCACCAAAAGTCCCATTCTGCAAACGGTGCTGCACCAGTTGAGTAGTCTTCAACTTACGACCGGTTAAGTAATCCTTGACTTACGACCAGTTGGGGGTCACGGCATTAAAAAGGTTGAGAACCACTGAGCTAGAGAATCACAAATAAAGCTCCAGGTTCATTCCATCTCCGAAAATCTTACTATTTATTGAATACGCTGCATGGTATTGTCAAAGTAAAACTAACTCTGAGGGTCCAACACCGATTCATAGACTTAAACAATAATTTTCCCAGCCAAACCACCAATGTCTTACATGGTCCATATAAACAAGTTCACTTTGTTCTGGGAACCGTCTGCTTCAAATCTGCACCTGTTCTACAGCGCCTCCTGCAGGGACCCTTTATATTGCAATGGAAGGGGGACCTGTGGACTTCAACTCCCAGAATTCTGAAGCCCAATGTTTCTTAACCTTGGCAAGTCTAAGATGGGTGGATTTCAACTCCCAGAATTCCCCAGTCAGCAAATGTTGGGTTAGGTTCAAGAAAAGATTGGGCTTCCATTTGGCCAGGGTGGTATAAGGTCTCCCGCCTTGGGCAAGGGGTTGGACAAGATGACCTCCCAGGTCCCTTCCAGCTCTAGGATTCTATAATTCAATTTGCAGAGCTGCAGTGAAGTCACTGGAAGGAACCATTGCTGCCTAGCATGTGTGGACTTCAATTCCCAAAATTCTGGGCGGGCTGAAGAATTCTGGGAGTTGAAGTCCACAAGTGTTAAAGTGGCCAAGGTGGGACACCTCTGATCTAAAGATGCAAGAGCAGGCTGGGGAATTCTGGGAGTTGAAGTCCACAGATCTTAAAGTGGCCAAGGTTGGACACCCCTAGACTATCAGAATGGTGAGGGTGAAGGTTCGTTCTCCGAGCTTGTGGGTAGATCTCCAAATGTGTCATTACCAGTGTGATGACCTAGGGCCCCGCACGGAGGCAATGCAGTCGGCTGGCAAGAGAAACAGTCCTTTAATAACTGCCAATGTTCCCCAAAAGCTCCCACATATGCTGGCAAGCCTTCAACCAAAGCACACACACACACACACACACACTCCTTTCAGCTACCTCTGGCTAAAGCAGTAGTTCTCAACCTTTTTAATGCCGCGACCCCCAACCGGTCGTAAGTCGAGGACTACTCAACCGGTCGTAAGTCGAGGACTACTCAACTGGTGCAGCACCGTTTGCAGAATGGGACTTTTGGCGGGCTCAGCAGGGCAGAGACAGCCTGGACAATTCCTATCGGCTTTGGAAAGCCAATAGAATTAGACTCTATTCAAGAGAGTCTATTCTATTGGCTTTCAAAAGCCAACAGAATAAAAGGGAGTAGCACAGCTAAGGAAAAGGGAAGAAAAAATGGCGGACTGCGTTGTTTGGCGACCCCCGTGAAATGGTCGTTCGACTCCAAATGGGGTCCCGACTCAAAGGTTGAGAACCACTGGGCTAAAGGCAATTTCAATACAGCTGGAGAAGTATACAATGTCCTCAAGGCCAGACAGATAACAAGAAAGCAAAACAGAAACGTAATGAGTCCTTTGAAATCTCAGCTTGCCTGCAGTCTGCAAGGAGAGACTCATAAATGCAGTCTGTGATCATAAAGCAGGAAACCAGCCGGTCAGCTATTCAAGGTATCCAGGTTAAACAAAGACAAGAGCACAATTCACAACTGTCCGAAGATACGTTTGTTCCCGGCAAATGCCCCTCCCCACAGCAGCTCCTTAAATCTTAATCCCCAGGTGTGCCTTGTGGAGTGGGGTGGGACGCTCTCCTCGGGGGGGGGCTTGCTCCTCCCCTGAACTCTGCCTCCCCTGTTCCAAACCTGAAGGGTCCTGGCCTGCCTCAGCCTGCTCCTCCCCACAGTCCTCCGAAGCCAAAGACACCCCCCCCTCAAGTCCTCTCCAACTCCATGTCCCCCTCGGATTCAGGCTCAGACAAAGGCATAACATTAGTCCAGTGGTTCTTAACCTTTTTGAACGAATCGCCCCCTTGAGCCAATGAGGAAGTTGTCATCGCCCCCCTCCCCCATCATAACCTCTCAATCACAACATAGGAAATAATTCTTCAATTTATCCAAACCCTTGTTTTGTTTTCTTTCAAATTGTCATCAGGACATAGCGATGCAAATAATTTATTTCCAGTCTTTTCCCCCATATCTCAATTGTGTGAAAAAAATTTTGGTGCCACCCGTCACTTTATTCCCAAACTTCTTGATACATGTATTTCATTCTTATCTTATTTATTCAAGTCACTTAAATGTAATGACCGCTGAAAACAAAATTCAATTGCAAGAAAGCGAAATGCCAGAAAAGAAAAACAGTAATATTTAATGATTGAATTACAAGTGAAATTTAAGACGCAAAAAGAAATATAAAAAGGGCATAAGAACAAACCGCAATGCAGGAACTAAGAACTTCAAGATGAAAACTCTGAAACTCAATTAAGATGATTCAATTAATGATTGAATTACAAGTGAAATTTAAGACACAAAAACAAATATAAAAAGGGCAGAGGCTGCTGTGCAACGCGCATGAAGATAAGCGATGCGTCTTCACATATGTACGGCGTTCTGTACTGAAGCTAGCTGGAAGAACATTTGAAAACACAATTCAATCCACTAATAGCGAGCGATCTGATGTTTTTGTACGACAGATATACAGCGATTCACTGTATGAAAAAAATCTCAAAAGTGTCCCCAAAACGTCTTGCTCCATGGCCCTCATATTGCCCCCTTTTTGTTCCATCCCCCCCCCTGAAAAACGAAATCGCCCCCTGGGGGGCAATATCGCCCAGGTTAAGAACCACTGCACTAGATAACATCTTCAGGTAACATCTAAAGGCCACTGAAGATGTTACCTGTCAGAAGTAAGTCTTCATCCTGGTTCATCCAAGCCGAATAAATAAGCAACATGGCGACTGCTTTGGGAAGAAGGTTACAGTTTATTGAAGAAGCAGAAAGATGTTCCTTGCAAGAAAGAGCAGAGGAGAGGAAAGAGGGGTTGAGCACATGGGCAGTAGGTTTTTATACCCCCTCTCAGCCTTGTTTGGAATAGTTTCCTGTTCCTGTGGCATGAACCTTGAGGCTATCTCTGAGTGTTTTTCTCGGCCTTGATATCTGTGGTTGAATCCCATTATCATATCCTGCTTCCCACGTGATGGGGCTCATGACTCCTAGAGTTTGGGTGGGGCATGCAGATCTTCTCGTTGTCTTGATTGCTCTGGCTTCAACTTTCTGATGGTTTTACATCTGCATTTGTATGGGGCTAGCTCTTGCTTGGGGCAGAGAGATAGATTTGGGGCCAGGTTTGGTTTTAAAAAAAAAATCCTTTGGAGGAAAAATATATTTTTCTGCCCTTTTAATATTTCCTTCTCTGGGCTAACTTCCGTTATACCTAACCTGGTAACGAAACGTTCAGAAAACTGCCCACAAGCCAGGACCAGGGGCTCCCAACCCCCGGTCCATGGACCAGTACCGATCCATGGCATGCCAGCAACCGGTTCACACAAACAAGCAAAGTCCCATCCGTGGGATGCAGACAAAACCACGCACCCTCCAGTCCGTGGAAAAACCTCTCTCCACGGAACCAGTCCCTGATGCTCAAAAGGTTGGGGACCTCTGGTGTAGGCAGTCCTGAACTTACAACCATTCCTTCAATGTGGCAACAACACTGAAAAAGGTGGGCTTCCACCAGTCTTTGACGTTAGGACCATCACAGCATCCTCGAAATTATGTAGTCGTGTGACCAAAATTTGCTTGGCAGCATTTACGATCGTCATTTGCAACCTTTGCAGCAAGCTTCTGACAAGCCAAGTCAGTGGGAGAGGCTGCATTTGCTTAACAGCTTTGTGATTTGTTTAATGGCCACAGTTATTCCCTTAACGACCGTGTTGAAAAAAAAAACGCCCGTCGAATCAGGCACATCTGGCTTAACAAAAGCATCACAAAAGCAACGAAAACTCTGATCTCAACTCTCATCCTACCAGTACGAAGAAGACTCTCCATCCCAGTTTGGAAGATGAAGTGAGAATTCCTATTTCACTCCTGCTGCAGAAGGAAAGATTTAAAGTGATAGAGATGAAGTCAACCCAGAAATCACAGTGGGGTCCTTGGTGCTCTCTGAGCTTGGTAGCTTTCTTGCAGATGTTTCATGACCAGATTAGGTAACATTATCAGTGCTAGAAGGAAGGAAGGTTTGCAGAGAGGAGGAGGAAAGGACTGTGGGGTCCTTGGTGCTCTCTGAGCTTGGTTGTTTTCTAGCAGACATTTCATTGCCCAACTAGGTAACATCATCAGTATTAAAAGGGAGAGGGGTTGCAGGAGGAGGAGGAGGAGTGTGGGTTCCTTGGAGCTTAGTGGTTTTCTTGCAGACATTTCATGACCCAACTAGGTAACATCATCAATGCAGAGTGGGTGAGGAGGAGGAAGAGGAGGGAGGAGGAAGAGGAGGACTATGAGTTCCATGGGGTTCTCTGAGCCTGGTTGATTTCTTGCAGACATTTCATGACCCAACTAGGTAACATCATCAGTGCTAGAAAACGGAGGGATTGTGGGAGGAGGAGGAGAAGAACTGTGGGGACCTTAGGGAGCTCTCTTGAGTTTTCGTGCAGACATTTCATGACCCAACTAGGTAACATCATCAGTGAGACAGATCAGATATCACAGCTGAGGTCTCCATCTTGGTTTATTCTTGCGTCTTCTTGCATCATCTCCATCTTTTACTTTGGGGATATTAATAAATTTAGAATTCCGGAATCTCTCCTTAGTCACCCTCTGACAGAGTAACTATCCCAAGCGAGGCAATTGGCTCAAAGAAGCAGGAAACGCCGGTTCCCCTTTTGTTCTGCCTTGAAGAGGAAATGTTTGGGGAGGAGCAAGAGACTGAAGTAGCTCCAGATGTCTCTCCTGCTGGCATCGGCATGGCTTCCTTGACAATCCTGGGTCCATCTCAGCTTCCGTTCCTCCTGCTTGTGCAAAACCTGAGGATGTGTTCCTTTCAGAAAATAGGTTAGTATTATTGCTCAGATTTCCAGCTGGAAGCCAGGGAGATTAAAGGTTCTCTAGATGTTGTTGAAAGGCTGCCCAAACTTATACCTCCCCCCAAAGACATGTCCCTGCATGATCTTCTTCTTCACCATCTGCCTTTGTGATTGCCTTCATCTCATCTCCGAGAAGATGTGGAGACTCTAGAAAGAGTGCAGAGAAGAGCAACAAAGATGATCAGGGGATTGGAGGCTAAAACATATAAGGAAACGGTTGCTGGAATTGGGGATGTCTAGTTTAATGAAGAGAAGGATGAGGGGTGACATAATAATAATAATAAAGGTGGAAGGGACCTTGGAGGTCATCAAGTCCAACCCCCTGCTCAAGCAGGTAACTCTATACCATTTTGGACAAATGGCTGTCCTGTCTCTTCCTAAAAACTTGTTGGAGTGTTGGAGCATTCACCGCTTCTGGAGGCAGGTAGTTCCACTGGTTAATTGTTCTAACTGTCAGGAAGTTTCTCCTTAGTTCTAGGTTGCTTCTCTCCCTGATTAGTTTCCATTCGTTGCTTCTTGTCCTGCCTTCAGGCGCTTTGGAAAATAGATGGACCCCTCTCTTCTTTGGGGCACCCCATCAAAACTTGAAACACTATCATGTTGCCCCTAGTCCTTCTATATAGAGACAGACATCATGTCACCCTAGTCCTAGTCCACACTAGACAGATTGAGTTCCTGTTTTGTTCTTCATGTTTTAGCCTCCAGTCCCCTGATCATCTTTGTTGCTCTTCTCTGTAGAGTCTCAACAACTTTTTTACATCGTGGCGACCAAAACTGGACGCAGGATTCTAAGTGTGGTCTCACCAGTGCAGTGAGACCACCGCACATGTTGTTAGATGCATAATATTAACACAGCGTAAACAATTCCATTCCAGGAATAATCGCTATGTCAGGATAGCACTAACACTTAAGACTTATATACCACTTCATAGGGCTTTTCAGCCCTCTCTAAGCGGTTTACTGAGTCAGCATATTGCCCCTCCGACAATCTGGGTCCTCATTTTATCGACCTGAGGATGGGTGGCTGAGTCAACCTTGAGCCGGTCAGGATCGAACTGATGGCAGTCAAAAGAATTAGCCTGCAGTTCTGCATTTTGACCACTGCATCACCAAGGCTCAGAGGAAGGAAAAAGGAGAAAAAAGAAAGAAAAAGGAGGGAGGGAGGGAAGGAAGGAAGGATAAAATATTGCAATAGCCTTTAGACCAGTGGTTCTCAATCTTTTTAATGCCATGACCCCAACCAGTCGCAAGTCGAGGACTACTCAACCGGTCGTAAGTCGAGGACTACTCAACTGGTGCAGCACCGTTTGCAGAATGGGACTTTTGGCGGGCTCAGCAGGGCAGAGACAGCCTGGACAATTCCTATTGGCTTTTGAAAGACAATAGAATTAGACTCTATTCAAGAGAGTCTATTCTATTGGCTTTCAAAAGCCAATAGAATAAACGGGAGTAGCACAGCTAAGGAAAAGGGGGAAAAAATGGTGGACTGCGTTGTTTGGCGACCCCCGTGAAATGGTCGTTCAACCCCAAATGGAGTCCCGACCCACAGGTTGAGAACCACTGATTTAGACTTATATACCGCTTCACATTGCTTTACAGCACTCTCTAAGCGGTTTACAGAGTTAGCATATTGCCCCTCCGACAATCTGGATCCTCATTTTACCGATCTCAGGAGGATGGAAGGCTGAGTCAACCTTGAGTTGGTCAGAATCAAACTCCTGGCAGTGGGCAGCGCGTTAGCCTGCAGTACTGCCTTCTAGCCACTGCATCACCCTGGCTCTTTTGCACCACCACGGATGTCAGACTTCGGCTGGGTGTACAGAAGAGAAGGCCTAAGTCAGGGGTAGGCAACATGGGCTCTTTTATGACTCATGGACTTCAACTCCCAGAATTCCTGAGCCAGTGTGGCTCAGCATGGAAACCTCTCCCTTTCCCTGCAGCATGGCTTGGCTCAGGAATTCTGGGAGTTGAAGTCCACGAGTCATAAAAAAGCCAAGGTTGCCTATCCCTAGCCTAGGTTTAAAGTAACATGGAAGCAAGCCAAGAAGTGGGGTTCAAATAATCCCATCACGCCTTGACTGGCTCAAACTACGGCCATTTTGGATCTCCAGAAGAAACAGAAGCTATTTTCCATTTCAGCTGTTGGAGGGCCTGGTCTGAGCACGGAACCTCGGATACCTGAGTTCACCTTCACGCGGATCACAGCAGGCCAGACCCTCGTTCTCAACTGTACTCTGACTCAGATAGACCTGCCAGCAAGCGCAATATGGTACAAAGACTTGGGCAACGGCCAAAAGTTAATTTACAGGGAGCGTGACAAGTTTTCTCGTGGGGCGAGGCTCGTTCCAGGATCGAAAACTGACTTCAGCATCAGCCTGAGCAACGTTGGCTTCGATGATAATGGGACCTACTACTGCTCGGTGGTCAAGAAAAGTCTCGAAAAGAGAGAATCTACTGTAAAGAAACAGGTGGTGGTGTTTGTGACAGGTAGGTGCCGCTCGGAAAGGGAGGGAGATCCACTCTAGTCAACTGAGACATTTTGGAGTGAATCCGTTGGGAAACTGCCAGGATGGGAGGAGGGGCTAAGCTGGGAACTAGCTTGGCATCCTTACACAGTTGCAAGCAGCATACGTTTGAATTAAGCCCAGGATCTATGAAGCCTTATCTGGTCACTCCGCGTGTGGTCCTCAATGGAACCGCATCTACATGGAGGGAAGTGTGTAGTGGGGTGCCCCAGGGCTCTGTTCTGGGCCCAGTGCTCTTCAACATCTTCATCAACGATCTGGACAAGGGGATAGATGGGGAACTCATCAAATTTGCAGACGACATCAAGCTGGCAGGAATAGCCAACAGTCCAGAAGACAGGCTTAGGATACAGAAGGATCTGGACAGACTTGAACACTGGGCGCTATCTAACAAAATGAAATTCAATGGTGAAAAAAAATAAGGTTCTACATTGAGGCAAGAAAAAACAAATGTACAGGTATAGTATAGGGGGTACCTTGCTCAATAGTAGTAACAGTGAGAGGGATCTCGAAGTCCTAGTGGACAAGCATTTAAATATGAGCCAGCCGTGTGCTGCAGCTGCCAAAAAAGTCAACACAGTGCTAGGCTGCATTAACACAGGGATAGAATCAAGATCACGTGAAGTATTAATACCACTTTACAGTGCCTTGTAAGGCCACACTTGGAATACTGCATCCAGTTTTGTCACCACGATGTAAAAAAGATGTTGAGACTCTAGAAAGAGTACAGAGAAGAGCAACAAAGATAGTTAGGGGACTGGAGGCTAAAATATATAAGGAACAGTTGCTGGAATTGGGTATGTCAAGTTTAACAAAGAGAAGGACGAGGGGGGACATGATAGCAGTGTTCCAATATCTGCCCCAAAGAAGAGGGAGTCAAGCTATTTTCCAAAGTGCCTGAAGGCAGGATAAGGAGCAACGGGTGGAAACTAACCAAAGAGAGAAGCAACCTAGAACTAAGGAGAAACTTCCTGACAGTTAGAACAATTAACCAGTGGAACAATCTGCCTCCAGAAGCGGTGAATGCACCAACACTGGAAGTTTTTAAGAAGAAACTGGACAGCCATTTGTCCGAAATGGTATAGTTTCCTGCCTGAGCAGGGGGTTGGACTAGATGACCTCCAAGGTCTCTTCCAACTTTATCATTATTATTATTATTCCCAGGGAAAGACAAGCAATCTGGGGAGATTCTTGTAATATAATCAGGGGTCCCCAAACTGTAGGCCACAGCCCACTAGCAGTAGCAACCAGTGGCTCATGGGCCACATAAAGCGGCTGGCTGGAGCACACATGTGCACACAGCCCTATTCGTGCAAGCGTTGAGGATGTTCATGGTCCCATTCCCACAAGCATAGCAGGCATTTGTGACACCGTTCATGAGTTGTGTGCATTTGTGGCCCCACTTGTGTGATCATTGCAGGCGTTTGTGCCCCACTCATGTGAGTGTCATGGGTGTTTCTGGCCCCATTCATGCATCACCATGAGCGTCAGGGATGTTCGTGGCCCTCCTTGTGGGAGCAACGGGTGTTTGTGGGCACACATGTGCTCGCATATGCGTTCACCCCAACAAAACCATCTTTTCTTTTCCCTCCCTTCCCCCGCTCCAGTCCACCAACCCCAAAAGGTTGGGGAATTTTGATATGTTGCTGTTGTTAGTTGTGAAGTCGTGTCCGACCCATCATGACCCCATGGACAACATTCCTCCAGGCCTTCCTGTCCTCCACCACCTTCTGGAGTCCATTTAAGCTCATGCCTACTGCTTCAGTGACTCCATCCATTCACCTCCTTCTCCGTCGTCCCCTTCTTCTCTTGCCCTCAATCTTTTCCAGCATTAGGCTCTTTTCCAGTGAGTCCTTCCTTCTCATTAGGTGGCCAAAGGACTTGAGTTTCAAGAACTTTGATATAGATGATAGATAATAAAACTGGTAACTTTGATTATTCATGTGTGGCTGTTTGTCAACTGGCACATATTTACAGTGGTTGCAGCATCCCAGGATGATGTGATCAGCATTTGGAAACGTGTTGCCATACAAGTAGTCCCCGACTTACAACCACCGATTTAGTGACCGTTCAAAGTTACAAGTGGTAGATTTTCAAATTATCCTCTCTCTGCTTTCATCATTAGGTTTATAATCTACGTATAGGTAGTCCTCAACTTATAACAGTTCATTTAGTGACTGTTTCACGTTACAACAGCACTGAAAAAGTGACTTACAACTGATTTTCACACTTACAATCGTTGCAGCATCCCCGTGGTCACATGATCAAAATTCAGACGTTTGGCAACTGACTTATATTGATGAAAGTTGCAGGGTCCAAACACACCCCAAATAAACTAATGAGAACAGAGACTTTCCGAAAATTGGTTGGGACTCCTTATTTCATTTTTTGCTCACAGTGTCAAGTTCTGATCTTGGGCTTCCTGCAAAACAAAGATCTGGATTTTTCACACCAAGGGTGTGAAAGAGAACCTTCTTGGTTTCCCACCGCTGCAATCGGGAGAGCAGAATCAGTTGATCTTCTAGGGCAGAGGTCCCCAATCTTTTGGGCACCAAAAGGGACCGGTTCCATGGAGAGAGGTTTTTCCGCGGACCGGAGGTTGCGTGGTTTTGTGTGCTGCCTGCATCTTGTGGATGGTGCTTTGCTTGTTCGTGTGGATCGGTTGTTGGCATGCCGTGGCCTGGTATTGGTCCAGATTGGGGGTTGGGGACCCCTGTTCTAGGCTCTTCTGTCGTTCGACCCCAAATGGGGTCCCGACCCACAGGTTGAGAACCACTGCTCTAAAGGTTCGCCATCACTGCTCTAAGGGCAAGATGCAAACAAGAGGCACGTAGCTGCCCAACTTTCACTCTTGACATGCTGCCCCCTCGGCAGAAGAATGGATCTGAAAAAAATAATAACCAGGTTGGGTTCAGAGAACCTACTTGTTTCCCCAATGCCACAATGGGAGAGCAGAAAGAAGTTGGTTTCTAGGCTCTTCTGAAGGTAGGACCCGTGAGTCTGAAGCTGTCCTGACCAATCTCTTTGGCTTTCTTTACTCAGTTCCTCCCAAAGTTCGTCTGGAGACCAGCCCACCTTCCCCCGTCCAGCTGAACGCCACTGTGACGGTCACTTGCCACGCAGAAAGTTTCTATCCAGATGGTGCCAAAGTGGACTTGTTTTGCAAGAATACCAGCGGTAAAGGAAAGACTACTGCGACAACCTTGAATTCCGATGGGACCTACTCCCGCAACAGTTCCATGAAGTTCACGGCCACCGAAAAATGGAATTCATCGCTCTTCACTTGTCTGGTCAAACATAACTCGCAAGCAGCAATCAAGGCGACGGCAAGACTGTTTATTAGGACAGAAAGTAAGTGAGGGGGTGTTTCTGAGTTTTTCTTCCATTTTCTGTCCCAAGGGTGCTTTTTCAGGAGGCAACTGGACTTTCTTGTTTTTCCTTTGAAGACGTTTCACTTCTCATCCAAGAAGCTTCTTCAGGTTCTGACTGAATGGTGGGGAAGGGAAGGATTTATACTCCTTGCAGACAGCTGGTCATTTGCCTTCTTTTAGAGTCATTGAGGCCACCTGGAGGTTGACCTGTGTCCTCAGGGTCACCTGAGTGGTGCAAATGGCTGGGGAGCCTTCTTGGCTGCAGAATGTTTTCTGCCCTGGGTCCCTTCACGGTTGAAGACGGGCGCAGGATGATGGGGATGAGTCTGTGTTGTCTGCATCTCCAACTGGAGCACAAAAAGGTTCTTGTAGTTTGCAATGTTTTCTAGAAATCTGTTCATGCTTCCGCACTGTTCTGAAATGGATTTCCAGAATAACATTGCAGACTACAGGAACCCTTTGCGCTCATTTGAGATGCAGACAACAGAGTCCGTGAAGGGACCCAGAGCTGGTCATTTGCATTCTTTTAGAGTCATTGAAGCCACCTGGAGGTTTATCTTTGTCGTCCTTCTACAACAGTCCATTCAGCAGTTCCAAGAAGGCTCCACACCCATTTGCACCACTCAGGTGACCCTGAGGACACAGATAAACCTCCAGGTGGCCTCAATGACTCTCTAAAAGGATGCAAATGACCATCTGTGTGAAAGGAGTATAAATTCCAGTCAGAGCTGAAGAAGCTTCTAGGATGGGAAGCGAAGAAGTTTTCAAGGAAAAAACAAGAAAGTCCACTGGATGGAGCGGGGGGGGGGTGTCCAACTTTGGCAACTTTTAAGACTTGTGAACTTCAACTCCCAGAATTCCCTAGCCATCCTACCTTAACTGGCTGGGGAATTCTGGGAAATGAAATCCACCTATTTTATAGCTGCCGAGGTTGAGGAACACGGATCAAAAGCCATTTTGGATTCCTGTCAGAATCAAGAGGCAGGGCTATTTCTGGTCTTGAAAACCATGAGGGATGCTGCATGAGTCAGTTTGATCTTTGACGAACAGCCTAAAAACCATTCTCCCATACTGAAATTCTTAGCTCCCAACATTAAATTGCATTTTCTTCCATTTTTTTTTTCTAGAGACCAGGCCCAATTTTGCGGTTTAAAAATGCAAGAAATAAATAAAATAAAATGGCAGAGGTGCCATCAGCAACTACCTTGTGGGTACGATAGCATTAAGCCTTTTAAAGTGTCATTTATTTCACTGAGGAAAATGGAAGACAACTTTTAACTACATTGTTTGTTCTCTAAATAGTCATGTTTTTTTCCCCGTTGCTTGAGTAATAGATAATTTTTGAAAACAGGCAGTTTCAGTTCCTCAAAAATTGTTTAGAAACATTCTTTCTGGGGCTGTTGGTTGACGTGACTTAAAATAACTTCTGCTATCAGTTTATTCAGATCAGATAGGGTGGGAATGTTGTTATTTTATCTACTACATTTTGTTGAGCTTTAAAAAAAAAAGTACATCTCGGATCCTGCAGTGATTCCTCAAACTCAAACACACTGGTGGAAACGAGCATGCTTCATGCTTTCATAAATTAGATTTTGAGATTTAAGAGGAAATAAAGAGGAAAGTACCAGCCTTAGAATTAAGGTTTATTAATCATAGTCAAGAAAAAAAATGAAAGTCAGTCATGAATTTTGTGACACTGAAAAAAAAGTAAGGATAGTTGACTTTGGGTCAATCAGCAGGAGGTGAATTCTAGTCCCGCCTTAGGCATTAAAGCTACTGGGTGACTTTGGGCCAATCAGCAGGAGGTGAATTCTAGTCCCGCCTTAGGCATTAAAGCCAGCTGGGTGACTTTGGGCCAATCAGCAGGAGACTCTGAGTTCTAATCCTGCCTTAGGCACAAAAGCCACCTGGGTCACTTTAGCCTAGGCATTGTCTCTCAGTCCAAACCACCTCTCAGGGTTGTTGTGATGGGGAAAATAGGAGGGAGAGAGGTGTATTAGGTACGTTCACTGGATAAGTTGCCTTCGTTGGGAATTGTGATGTTGTCTTTCCCATGTTTTCAGCATTTGGTATGTGGCGGTTTATGGAGTTCCCGGTGGAAAGCCAGGCCTCCTTGAGTAGGCGGCCTCCCTTGATGATATCTCTAGATATAGTTTGTGCATTGGCAAGATCGAACCTGTGGCCAAAATTGGCCATGTGGGTCCACACCTGCGAATGTTGTTCGTGTCTTTTGACAGCCAGTGCGTGCTCATGCACCCTGGATTTTAACCTCTTGGAAGTCTCCCCAACATAGTTGCAGGGGCAATCCTTGCATTTGATCTTATACACTATCAAAGATCTTTCTTCGTTGGGGAGCGGGTCTTTGGGGTGCATGACTCTGGCGCGTAAGGTCTGATCCGGTTTGGGGGACACTTTTACATTGAAGGGAGCCAATAGTCTAGCTGTTGCCTCGGATACGTAGTTGATATACAGGAGGGAGATACGTATGGGTTGTGTTGTTATCCTGTTGGATTGTTAAGTCTTCATGGGGTCTATGTGGTCTGCTGTGACGCCTAATAAATTCAATTGGATAACCATTATACTTTACAAGTCCGGTAAAGATGGTTTCTTTCCTCGGTTTTTGCCCTGGCTGTATTACAATGTGAGTCTATGCGTTTGAATAATGTTCTGACGTAACTTGCTTTGCAGGCCACTGGATGATTGCTTTTATAGTGGAGGGTTCTGTTGGTATGAGTTGGTTTATGGTATACCCTTATGTGTAAGGTCCCATCAGGTTGGCGATTAACCAGCACATCCAAAAAGGCCAGGGAACCCTGATTCTCCTCCTCTGCTGTAAAATGGATATTTGGGTATACCAAATTCAGTGTGTCCACGAAGCTGGCCCTATCACGTCTCTTCTCTTAATGACCACAAATGTGTCATCAAATTTAGGTTGCTATTTGGTCATTACTTTAGGTTGCTACTTGGTCATTACTACGGTCTCAAGCCGTTGCAGGACCGCCTCCGCTACTATGCTCAAAATAGGTGACCCCATTGGCGTCCCTTCGATCTGTTTGTATATGGTTCCTTGAAAAGTAAAGTATGTTTTTAGGCATGTTATCAATTTTACCAAATCGTCGGTATGGAGGGAGTCTTGGTGCTGTCTTTGTCCCTCTTCATTAAGGCAATCCTTCAATACTGTGATCGCTAGATCTTGTGAGCTGGAGGTGAAGAGTGAGGTGACGTCAAATGACACCATCACTTCATCTTCCTCCACCCTTAGAGGTCTGATTTTTCTCAAGAAACTCCTTTGCCGATCTTACTGTAGTCTCTTTATCTACCAAATGACTGATCTGGCCACTCAGCCATTTGGCTAACTCAGAGGTTGGTGTGCCTTTGAATGAAACGATGGGGAAAAGGGGGACTCCTTCTTTGTGGACTTTTGGTAGGCCGTAGAATCTGGCCATAGCCGAATCCCCCAGACGTATTCTCCTTAGGGTGTCTTCGTCCACCTTCCCATAGCATTTGAAGTTGTTAAGGAGTTTATTGATAACAGTTTTTAAGTGCGGTCATGGGGTCTCTATTGATGACTTTGTACGCTGTCGTATCACTGAGCAACGTCAGGGCTTTATCCATATATTATGCTCTATCCATAATCACCATCGCCCTCCCATTATCCGCTGGTAGGATGACGATGGTATTGTCCTTCCTCAGTTGTTCTGAGGCTTCCCTTTCCTCTCTGGACAATATTTGACAGCGCTTATGGCCCATCAATAGCCCCATGACCCGTTGTCTAATGGGTCGCCTTTCGGTATACAGTTGTGTGGAGGGCACCATTGGTTTGGCGACTGACTAGTAAGTCTAGGAAGGCCGCCTTCTCCGCTGTAAACTGAATGTCAGGGAACACTGCATTTAATCTCTCTATAAAGGCAGCCTTGTCTGTCCGTTTGAGGATAGTGAATGTGTCCTATCTAGCCCAAAATTCAGGGCGGTAATTGGACATCACCTTGGATTCCAGACACTGTAGGACCGCCTCAGCGATGACACCAGAGATGGGGGACCCCACTGGCGTGCTCTTAATTTGTTCATACATCGTGCCCTGTAATGTGAAGTGTGTTCTCAGGTATAGCCGCAGCCGTTGGATGACATCGTGTCTTAAAGGGGCCATGGTTTTGTGATCCCTCTAGCTGTAGTAATTCTTTTATTGTTGAGACAGCTAGCCCTTGTGGGATGGATGTAAATAGTGATGTCACATCAAATGAAATCATGGTCTTGTCATCCCGTATTCTCACTGCCTTGAGTCTTTGCAGGAACTCCTGTGACGGTTTCACTGTAGTCGTGCTTCCCTCCACCAAATACTGCAACCGTTGGCTTAGCCATTTGGCCAAGCCAAATGTTGGCATGCCCTTGAATGCCACGATGGGTCTTAAAGGGATCCCGTCCTTATGTATCTCACCATTGCCGAGTCCCTTGGTCCTATAACTCTCAAGTCTTCTTCACTAACTCTCCCCCGTCCTTTAAGCTTATCTATGATCTTATTAAGTTGGTTCTTTATGGACGTTGTGGGGTCTGTTTTGACCACTCTATATGCGCTAGTATCATCGAGTAGGGATCGGGCCTTGCTATTATATGTGGCCCTGTCCTTAACGACCGTGGCTCTGCCCTTATCAGCCGGTAGGATTACGATAGAATTGCCCTTCCGTAGCTCCTCCAAGGCCTTTCTCTCCCTTGTTGATAGAATGTGATGTCGTTGATGACCCATGAGCAGTCCTGTGACTCGCTGTCTTAGGGAGTTTCTTACCTCGTCGCTGGTGATTATGCATTGTATCGCGGGTTCTACAGCTGCGATGAAGTCAATGGGTTGCGCATCCATCAGGTTAAGGCCCCATTGTAGAAGGCTAGTTTCCTCGTCAGTTAGGAATTATATATATAATTTCATCAGGAGAGGAAGCAATTAAAAGAGAGTCTACCAGCTTCATTACCAAATAAATCAAAATGATCCACTGTTTTTTTCCCCCAACAGGCTCACGGCAACAATCCATGCTTGGTCTTTATTTGGGCCTTTTCCTGAACAAAATAGGACTCTTTTTTTTCTTCATGGGTCTTTTCAAAATAAAGGCGTGTGGATGCTGCGTTGCGAGACATTTTGCCCCGTCTTCCCAAGACTGAAAGTTCAACTTTACAACGGTTCCAGACATTCTGGATGAGAGAAGATCTGCCAGGGAATCAATTAACAATTGTTATTTTTTTAAAAAACAAAAAATGCACAATGTTTCTTTTTACAACTATGCATATCATTTACAAATGAATGAAATCAACTTGAGAGATTCCAAAATTAAATGAATCCATCTTAAAATGTTTACTTTTAAAAAAAAAAAAAGAATCACAGGCAGTCCTCAATTTATAACCGTTTCATTCAGTGACCGTTCAAAGTTACATCACTGGAAAAAAGGACTTATGACCGTTTTTCACACTTACGACCGATGCGGCATCCTCCACGGTCACGTGATCAAAATCCAGACAACTGGCAACTGACTCACATTTATGACGGCAGTGTCCCCAGGATCACGTGATCCCCTTTTATGACCTTCTGACAAGCAAAGCCAATGGGGAAAGCCAGATTCCACTCTATAACCGTGTTACTCATTTAACAACTGCAGTGGTCCACTTGGCAAATGTGGTGAGAAAGGTCTTAACATGGAGCAGAAACTCACTTAAATGTTTTGCTTAGCATCATCTTTGGGCTCAATTGTGGTCGTAAGTGGAGGACGACCTGTGCTATTAATCTTGGGCTAGTCTAATGCATATTTTTTTTAAAAAAAAAAAGATGAAGTGACAGAATCTACCAGGAGTATTCTGGCTCTTCTGAATTTCTCTGTGGCTTTTGAGGAGGATTATTCTTCTGGCCTGGCTTGGGGGGGGGGGGTTGAAGTGGGAGGCACTGCCAACCGCATCCGTCCAGAGTCCAGACACTGTACATCTGCCAGAAATGGCATAGGGGGTCTCCTGCTTGGGGGATTGGACTGGATAATCAGTGGAACCACCTGCCTCCAGAAGCTGTGAATGCTCCAACACTGGAAGTTTTTAAGACAAGACTGGCAAGCATTTGTCTGAAATGGTATGGGGTTTCCTGCCTGAGCAGGGGATTGGACTAGATGACCTCCAAGGTCCCTTCCAATTCTATCATCATCATCATCATCATTATTCATCATCATCACACAGCCAGCCAGATGTTCCTACTAGGTTCCTGCCAACTCTTCTGTTATTCTATTCTATAATCTGTCTATTCTACTATTCTATTCTACTCTAAAATCTGTCTATTCTATTATCCTATTCTATTCTATTCTATAACCTGTCTATTCTATTATTCTATTCTATATTCTATTCTACAATATATTCTATTATTCTGTTCTATTCTACAATCTGTTCTATTCTATTATTCTATTCTACAATGTCTATTCTATTCTTCTATATTCAATTCAATATACTATGTTATTCCATTATCCTATTCTACAATCTATTTTATTCTATTCTTCTATTCTATTCTTCTATATTCTGTTCTATATACGATTCTATCCCATTATTCTATTCTACTCTGCAATCTGTCTGCTTTATTCTATTATTCTATTGTCTGCCTATTCTATTATTCCATTTTATATTCTATTCATATATCCCTGACTCCATCAGAAGGCCTGGCACTTTATAATAATGTCTGTAGCCTATTTTTATCCCCAGGTCCAACAACATTAACCCGGGGCCCATGAACTACAGCATTAATGTGGCAGCCGCAGGGCCGGTTCCCACCACAGAGCAGGCAGGGACCGAATTTGACATGGCTGCACTGGGAGGGATCATCCCCAGCAGAAAAGAGAGCAGAGCTGACTTTAACCTAGAACAGGGGTGTCAAACCCGATTTTATTGAGAGCCGCATCAGCATTGCGGTTGCCTTCGGGGGGGTCAGGGGGGGTGCAGCCTACTGGGCGGGCGTGGATGGGGTGGGCGTGGCCTGCTGGGTGGGTGTGGCCAGCTCTACATCGTTCGCGTCAAGAGTGCCTGTGGAGTCCTGGGCAGGAGTAGGACAGATCTGAGGGTCTCTGGCACAAGGGGGTGGAACCAGGGCAAGTGCCAAGGCATGGTCCATTTCTTCATTCCTCACAAAGGGGGACACCTCCCCAGCATGCACCCAGGGGTGGGCCGACACGGCAGGGGCCAGTTCCTCGCTGTTTCTAGACGGCCTTGTGGAGCTAAGACTGAAAGCGTTTCAGCATAGATGGCCGCCATAAAATTGTACATTGGCTCCCGGCCGGCCTGGGCCTGGGCCAAGGCAGCAGGAGCCGTTCCCTCACTGTTTCCAGGATGGCTTCGCAGGCCACATGAAACCACTTCGCAGGCCGCATCTGGCCCCCGGCCTTGTGTTTGACATGTCTGACCTAGAAGCTGGAGCTTAAGAGATTAGAACTCCAGATTCTGAAATACATGGGAAATGGACTCATTAGCTTACAACAGTTCACTCAGTGGCCACTTGAAGTTAAAACAGCCCTGTAAAAAAGGCGACTTACGACCGTTTTTCACATTTATGACCGTTGCAGCATCCCCCCCCCCCGGGTCACATGATCAAAATTCAGAGGCTTGGCAAGTGAGTCATATTTTTTACGACGGTTGCGATGATCCCCTTTTGCGACTTTACGCCAAAATCAATGGGGGAAACCCGATTTAACTCTACAACCGTGTCACTTAACAAGTGTGGCGAGAAAGGAAAGAAATGGTTTCATATTTCATGCATGATAAAAAATGTGAATTATGACAACATTGCAATGGTGCATCCAAATGGAAAATCTGGCTATTCAGTTGGTTAATGTTGAGCAAATTATAACTGATAAGAATTGTTTGAATATTAAGGGGAAATTAAGCTTAAGAACTATGAGAATAGAATATATGGTGAACTAATAAGGTGACTTTTAGAAAAATAACACAAGTTAAGAAAAAACGTCATACGTGGATGTTATTATTTGTACAAACATGGAAAAAATGTCTACACTGAACCATTTATGCATTGAAAATATTAAGAATATTTGTTTAGGGTGGAAGGAAAATATTATTGGGAGAAGGGAAGATCAAAGAAATACACTATTAATATACTGATTATGGAATTACAAAAATTAATTATGATTGGCTGTTAATTAACTATTGTTGTTTTTTTTTTTTCAAAATATATGAACCAAGACAACACGCTGTACTCCAGGCATTGTTATTGTAAAAAATCAGTAAAACATTTCTTTAAAAAAAGGAAAAAAATGTGGCAAAACTCATTTAACAAATGTATCTGTACATGTTCTCAAGTTAGTCTCAACTCCTGATAACTGCTTAGAAAAACCCCTGCAGTTTTCTAGGCCAGATTTTCAGAAGTGGTTTGCACTGCCTTCTTCCTAGGACCCAGAGGGACGGGCCAAAACTACCCAGCTGGCTTTCTGCCCACGTCAGAACTAGAATTTACAGTCGCCTAGTTCTGATTATCTAGCAACATATTAGCTTCCCTTGTTCCAGGCATTAGAAAGAGCATTCTCAGGAACAATTTCTGAATTATGGCGAATGAGATGTTTCAACAGTTCCACAATAATAATAAAAACTTGGAAGAGACCTTGGAGGTCATCTACTCCAACCCCCTGCTCAGGAAACCCTATACCAGTCCCTTCTTAAAAACTTCCAGTGTTGGAGCATTCACAACTTCTGGTGGCAAGTCGTTCCACTGGTTAATTGTTCTCATTGTTGGGAAATCCCCCCTTATTTCTAGGTTGCTTCTCTCCTGGATTAGTTTCTTCTTGTCCAGCCTTCTGGCGCTTTGGAGAATAGATTGACTCCCTCTTCTCTGGGGCAGCCCCTGAGATATTGGAACACTGCTATCATGTCACCCCTCGTCCTTCTCTTCATTAAACTAGATGTATCCAATTCCATTGGATCAAACATCAAAACTGACCCCTGAATGTTATAATAATGCAGGAGATTATTCCAAAGCAAAGCTTTGTTTCCTTGCGACTCACCTGTGCAAAGATTAAAAGGGAGTCATCTAGCTGTGTGGTGAGCACGATGTCCACGATCTCAATCCAAAATCTTCTACAAAAAAAAAAAAGGAAAAATTCAGTTTCCTTTAGAGAAAAAGACAGTAGGGAAAAGGTAAGGAAGCATTCTTCCCTTAACTGATGCTTGTCCCTTCTTTTGTCAAAAGGCCTTCCCTTTTATATTCAGCCTCTTAAAGGGATACAGGCCCTGCTTGCTCTTAAAAAGACACAGACCCTGCTGAGTCATTCCTAACATTGCATCATTCATCTCACATTAAACAAGCTGGTTAGCTTCTAACTCAGGCATGTCAAACTGCCGGCCCGCAAGCTGGATGCATCACAGTGAAACCGCACCCATCCCTTGCCAGCAATGGGGAAAAAGTCGCGATAAGTCAGTACTTTTTTCCTTGTCTGTATGGTGCCAGACATGCAGAGGAACAGAAGGGGGGGGGGAGGGAATACAAGTGTCTGTAGAAAAACTATCCCCAGAACCACAAGGAATTCCGAGGCCCATGCACTACAGATTATTATTTTGGCAGCTGTTTGGACCAATGCCCACCACAAAAAGATGGGCAATGAATTTGACACAACTGCAGAGACTTCCCCCAGAACAAATTTACTCACAGCTAAAGAAACAGTGAGTAAAATCCCCTCATTATAGTTGCCTTACCTCTCTGCATTGGTCCCATATCATTGTGTTCTCTTCATCTTTAGTCTCTGCCCCAAACAGCTCTGGAGACAACGCCTGGTCAGGAACTTGCTCTGGTCTCTCACTTTAAAACGTTAGAAGATAAGCATTTAAAAATTAGTATCCTATGTGAAGAAAACGTACTTTTCAACAATTCTGTGGCAGAAACGCTGTGGGCAGGATTAGGGTTATCCTCAATCTATGTCTCTCTATATATATCTATGCCTCCATCTGTCTGCCTATCTCTGTGTCTCTTATTTATAGAACTTACAGAACTAAGGAGAAACTTCCTGACAGTTAGAACAATTAACCCGTGGAACAACCTGCCTCCAGAAGCGGTGAATGCTCCAACACTGGAAGTTTTTAAGAAGAGATTGGACAGCCATTTGCCTGAAATGGTGTAGGGTTTCCTGCTTGAGCAGGGGGTTGGACTAGAAGACCTTCCAACTGTGCTATTCTATTCTATTAACCCTATTAATAATAATAATAATTAATTATTATTAATTATATTATTATATAATTTTTGGTAAAATTTTTATTACTTTTTTCATACAATTCAATAGCATTTATTCAACAATGTGTTGTCTGAGTTTATCATTTACTAGTATAAGTTTAATTCCTAATCCTTTATTATTTTCTCTAGCCATTGATAAACAAGCCCCAAGTCTGATAGTATTCTGTTTCTTCTTTTTCTTTCAACCTCATAGAAAGTCTGTCCATTTCTGCACATTCTAATATTTTTTCTCTCTCCCCCTCGGTCTGTATCTATGTTTCTATCTCTCTCTATTTATCTATCTCTGTGTTTATCTATTATAAATTCCTATATAGTTTATATTTATAAATTAAATGTAAATTATAATTTATAAATATCTATTATATTTCCCTCTCTCTTTCTCCCTCTCTCTCTCTCACACACACACAGAGAGAGAAGGTTGAGAGGGACAGGACAGCTGTCTCCAAATCTCTGAATTCAAATCACAGCATCGATGCTTTGAAACAGGGGCCTTCAAACTTGGCCCTTTTATGACTGGTGGACTTCAACTCCCAGAATTCCTGAGCCAGCCATGCTGAGGGGAAAAGGAGAGGTTTCCAAGCTGAGCCAGGCTGGCTCAGGAATTCTGGGAGTTGAAGTCCAGGAGTCGTGAGGGGGCCATAGTTCCCCCATGCTGGCTGAGGAATTCTGGGAATTGAAGTCCACGAGTCATGAGGGGACCATAGTTCCCCCATGCTGGCTGAGGAATTCTGGGAATTGAAGTCCACGAGTCATGAGGGGGCCATAGTTCCCCCATGCTGGCTGAGGAATTCTGGGAGTTGAAGTCCACGAGTCTTCAAGTTGCCATGATTGAGGACCCCTAGCCTAGGCCGAATTGCCCGCAGGCTTCATCCCCCATCCTGGCCCTCCATTAGGGTCAACGGCAAGAAATTCTGGGAGATGAAGTCCACCCCCCCACCCCTACCCCCGGCGTGAGAGACCCAGAGACCCTGCCGCGGAGGCGACCCCGACCCAACCGGCAGCCCTGCCCTTACCGGGCCTTCCTCTGCCTGTTCCCGCGGACAATATAGCTTTAAAGCTTCGCCCTTCGCTCCTCCGCCGGGCTCTTCACCTCCCTCGGTCACCATGCTGCTCCGCCGGCCACGTTCTCCTGGTGTTCGGAAGAGGCGGAAGCGTTCGTGACGTCATTTCCTCCTCCGCCACCGGCGGGAATCGCTTCGCTTTCTCACTTGGCCGATGAAAGGAGAAGCGGCCGGAAATGCCTTGGACGCCATCTTTGTTGAAGGCACGAGGTAGCCTTCGGTTTCAGACTGCCCGAGGAAAGGTATGCTGCTCCGCCGGCCATGCTCTGTTTCGTGATCAAAAGAGCCCGAAGCTCTCATGACGTCATTTCCGCCTCCGCCAAACTTTCGGTTTCTCACTTGGCGGGATGAAGGGGGAAGCGGCCGAAAATACCTTGGACGCCATCTTGGTTAAAGGCACGATAGCCTTCGTTTTACGACGACTTACGCTTGTTTCCTGGGGGAAAAAAAGGCAGGAGGGGGGTCGTAAAAGCGGAATTCTCCTTTTCTCTCTTGTTCTCTCACCTGAAAGAGATTCTGCTCTGCTGAGGATGACAAGTTGCCTCAATATTAATCAATATGGGGAAGATACTTGCGAATCTTCTATTTTCGTTATCTCTATGGTCTTTTCCAGAGAAGGAGCTCTTGATGGAACATAATTTGATTTTCCATCCATGAAAGGAAAACGGCACTGGACACATTTCTTGACTCCAAATGGGTAGAAAAGTGCATTTCAAAATGCAGAAAACATAATGAATTTTGTTTATTAAAGTTATGGCAAAATATGTGTAGTCCTCAACTTACGACTGCAATGGAGCCCAAAATTTCCATTGCTGAGCAACGGTCGTTAAGTGAGTCGTGACTCATTTTACCACCTTTTTTTGGCCAAAGTTGTGAAGCGAATCACTGCAAATACAGACAAGGAGAAAAATACAGAATCAAGCGATTGTTAAAACGAATCTGGCTTCCCCCGTTGAATCTGCTTGTCGGAAGCTGGCTGGGAAGGTTACAAAAGTTGACCGTGTGACAGTGCGACAGTCATAAATACATGCCAGTTGCCAAGCACCCATATTCTGATCATGAGGATGCTGTGACAGTCCTGTGAAAACCAGGCACGGGTCACACTTTCTGGTGATGGAACGGTCCTAAACAAAAGATGGTTAAGTACAGCATGATAGTGCTGAATGAATGATAGTTATCCCAAAGGTGCTTTTTCAGGAAGCAACTGAACTGTTTTTCCTTTGAAGATGTTTCGCTTCTCATCCCAGAAGCTTCTTCAGGTTCTGACCGGATGGTGGGGAATGGAAGGATTCATACTCCTTGCAGACAGCCAGTCATTTGCCTCCTTTTAGTCCTTGAGGCCATTTGGAGGTTTACCTGTGTCCTCAGGGTCACCTGAGTGGTGCAAATGGGTGTGGAGCTTCTTGGCTGCAAATGTTTTCTGCCCTGGGTCCCTTCATAACTGAAGACGGGCACAGGATGATGGGGATGAATCTGTGTTGTCTGCATCTCCAACTGGAGCGCAAAGGGTTCCTGCAGTCTGCAATGTTTTCTGGAAATCCGTTCACACTCCCGCACCATTCTGAAACTGATTTCCAGAAAACACTGCAGACTACAGGAAGCATTTGCGCTCCAGTTTGAGATGCAGACAACAGACTCAGTGAAGGGACCCAGGGCTGGTCATTTGCATTATTTTAGTCATTGAGGCCACCTGGAGGTTTATCTGTGTCATTCTTCTACAACAGTCCTTAAAGCAGTTACAAGAAGGCTCCACACCCATTTGTACCGCTCAGGTGGTCCTAAGGACACAGATAAACCTCCAGATGGCCCCAACGACCATCTAAAACAGTGGTTCTCAACCTGTGGGTCGGGACCCCATTTGGGGTCGAACGACCATTTCACGGGGGTCACCAAACAAGGCTGTCCGCCATATTTTTCCTTTTCTTTGGCCACGCCCCTGGCACCCGGTGATGTATAAGTGGTTGGGGGTCACCACAACATGGGGAAATGTATTATGGGGTCGCAGCATTAGAAAGGTTGAGAACCACTGATCTAAAACAATGCAAATGAGCAGCAAGTATAAATCCTTCCATCCTCCACCATCCAGTCAGAGCTGAAGAAGCTTCTGGGTCGAGAAGCGAAACATCTTCAAAGGAAAAACAAGACAGTCCAATTGCCTCCTGAAAAAGCACCTTTGGGAATTCTTAAATGTGTTTTACCCGATTTTACATCCTTTCCTGCCACAGCGGTTAAATGAATCATTGCAGTTGTTAAATCAGTTACATGGTTAAGTGAATCCTCATGGACTTTGCTGATCTCAGTCGCAAAAGGGAATCACACAATCCCGAGACACTGCAACTGTCATAAATACGAGTCAGTTGCCAAGCATCTGAATTTTGATCACGTGACCACAGGGGACGCTGCCATGGTCGTGAGGAAAAACAGCCATAAGTACTTTTTTTTTCAGTGCCGTTATAACTTTGAACGATCATAAATGAACTGTTGTAACTTGAGGACTTCCTGTATTATCTTTTCCCAAATGTGTAGTAGTTAAGTAAAAGTACCCGACTCATCAACCAGCAAGGAAAGACATCAAAAACCAGTTTTAAAGGCCTAGAACAGAGTTCTTCAAACTTTTGTGACTCGTGGACTTCAACTCCCAGAATTCCTCAGCCATCCTCCATTTTGTTAGATTTAAGACAGGGGTCTTCAAACTCGACCCTTTTATGACTCGTGGACTTCAACTTCCAGAATTCCTCAGCCATCCTCCATTTTGTTAGATTTGAGACAGGGGTCTTCAAACTCGGCCTTTTTATGACTCGTGGACTTCAACTCCCAGAATTTCTCCGCCAGGCACGCTGGCTGAGGAATTCTGGAAGTTAAAGTCCACAAATCATAAAAAGGCCGAGTTTGAAGTCCCCTGGCCCCAAAGTTAAAATCTATCCCACTGCTGCTTTTATTTAAGAGTATGAACCCGCCAGGCTTTTGTTTCAATTATTTTATTTTTAAAAAAATTAAAGACCTCCATGGCACAACTTCTCAGCACAATTAAGGGTTAGTTTCAACAATGACACTACAATTCTGTTCAGGTCAATCCAGAGAAAGAGAAGGAAAAAAAAAAAACCAATCTAAATTTCAACAAAATAATAATAATAAAAAAGATCACTTCAAACAAGATCTTTAAAAAAAAATCAAATTTGCAAATAGGACTATTTATACTGCCGTTACTTTTTCTTTTTTTATCCTTTTCCTGCCATCTCACACAATGCCAGCTCCCCCCCCCTCCTGAGAAGAGGGGGAAAAACATAATATCCCCAGGAAGTGCTGAGAAATTTTTTTTAAAAGTGTTCTGATACAACGTATACAGATGAGGTAATTTACAACACAGACGTTACAATCTGCAGGTTTTGGGCAGCAAGGCCAGGATAAGCACCGGGAAGAAAGTTTAGATGCATGCTTCTCAATTCCTTCCCCTTTAAGATGTGTGGACTTCAACTCCCAGAATGCACTTCCTGCCTGGCATTCTGGGAGTTGAAGTCCACGCATTTTTAAAGGAGAAGGAATCAAAGAAACACTGGTTTACATCACTCCCTCAACCAAATATTTCCGGTCTTGGGTTAGCTTTTTGATGGATACCGCTCCCCCTGGTGATCCTCCAAATCCTTATCGCCTCGCACCCAGCACCCTCGACTCCTGGGAAGCCCAAGATGAATCCCTTCTTGCGAAATTCAAAGATCAAAACAAGAAAGCAAAAGGGCCAAGTCCCCGGAGGAGCTGTCCTAGTTCAAATCTAGGCGCGCCTATGCTGCCTTTCCCAGTTTCTCACAGGCACCACGGTATCCACCGCGGGGAAATCTGGCCGGCGCCCATCTGGAAGTCTTTTCTCATCAGCGAAGGAGAGAGAATCCAGGGTCCCGTGCTATCGTTTGATGCTCCGGCACCCGGGGTCTCATCCTGCCCCCGACGAACACAAAAATGCCTCAACGAAGTCCCATTCGTCTTCTTCAGGCTGGTGTTTTCGGCTTCATGCTTCTAGAAGCAAGAAGCCGAAAACACCAGCCTGAAGATGACAAATGGGACTTCGTCGAAACGTCACCAAGACACTTCCAATTTGACGCGGGAGAAAACCCGAATAACCAAAGACCTACATACAAACACCCGCGAAAACCTCATCCCCAAGGCAATTAACAGGCCTCTCCTAACAGTGTCCCAACGGTGATATCCTATAGGATGGGCTGTTCCAGCTATGGACCCTGGAGATTTGGAAAGAGGGGGGAGAGAGAGGTCTTCTATTCTGCCCTTTACTGCTGCCACCCCGACATCTCAGTGCGACAGAAGGAAAACACAGGGTCCCCCCAAAACTCAAAATCCAGTGACATTTTGGCTTGTGAATATGCTCCTTGTAAGGCTTCTGAGCAGGGTGACGGCCAGCGAATCCCGGCAAGGTGCCGAAAGAAGAATTGGGAAATCTCGGGGTCATACACAGCCACAGCCCTACCTCCGGGTCCGAAGCCCCAATCCCGGGGTTAAGAGGCTGTGCGTCATGTCGAACATTGGATACTGGCCGAGGGAGAGCCTCTGCGCACAGGCCAACTTTAAACCTAACCTTTGATAAATTAAAAAACAAAACAAAAAATAGTTTATTTACAGCCAGGAATTCCGAGGTCGGGTATTTCAGCCTAGGAAGAGCGAGACCCATTTTACACACGGAGTCTTCGGTGGGGCGTGTTGTCGACAAGACACACAGCCCCAAAAGGGAGGACACGGTCCTCCGCCAGGACGCCGTTGGTCTGTTTTTGTGTTTTTTCACACCCTTTTGGGGGGGGGAGGGAAGTCACAGACAGCTTGCAACTCTCCCACCAGCTCCCATGAAGTAACACGCAGGCACACACAGCGATCTTTCTCGCCATATGGCACATGGAGAGGGGGAAAAAAAGAGGAGGGCAGGTGAGCTGGACAAGCGAGTGTCCCACCTCAGCTCATTGTTTCCCAAGATCTAACCTGTTCGAAGTTTGAGATGTTTTTTTTTAAAAAAACAAAAACAAAAGAAAGGAAAAACAGGTGAAAAATTATGTTCCAGGATTCCAGAAGGCGTTACAGGGAGAGCTTTTGCAATGGGGCCGGATATCTTTTGAAGAAGATACGGATCGGGAATGGCGAGGGCTGGAGGCTTTACGTTGAGAAGACAACCCAATAGGAATCTGACCGTTGTGACTTTTTTTCCCCGCAACCGGGTTCGTTCTGCGCCGCTGCAGAAGATGCTGACGTGGCCTTCCAGAAGCCCGGCGTCCCCCTCTTGCTGGCTTCCCGAGGCCGGAATTCAACAGGGGTAGGAGGGTTGTGATAGCGACACGTTTCCCCTGCGTTGGGGAAGGGGTGGGATGTTTGGGGACAACAGTTGAGTCGTCAGGACAAGAGAAACCAAGATCAGGAAGAACCGGCGTGCTCGCTTTGCGAGTCTTTCGAGGACTTGGCGACGGTGAGCAGGACAGACGAGACACAGTCCGTGGAACGCTCGCCGGGTGGATTTTGGCCAAGGGGTTCCTCTTGAGTTACAAAAAGTTCAAGTAAAAAAAAAAAGGCAGGCGGGCTGTGGGGGGGGGGAGAATTCGGCATGAGAAGATCCATCCATATCTATATATATCCAGGGAAAGAGAGAGATATACATATGGATGACGTGACGGAAGGACGATCAATCCACAAGCAACGGTTCAGCCAAGGCTCCTCCTGTCTCTCTCTTACCGCCCCCCCCCCAAACGTCGGCTACAAGTGACTGTGGTGGGGGGGGCGGATGGAGGAGGACCCTCAGCCCTAATGGTGGCTTCAGTCCGGCATCTGGGAGACGGGGATTCTTTTATTGCTGAGCCCCTGCGGCAGCAGGTACCGGCATGCCCAATGGGTTGGCCGCGGCAATCACTGGGGAGCCGGCAAGAGGTCCGAGGGGGGAAGACGTCGCCACTGAAGAAATCCCTGCGGGGGAAGGGGAAGAAAAGGAGAAAATTAGGGACCCAGAGAGAGTAATTTTGCCCCCCCCCCAAAATAAGACCCAACTAGGTAACATCAGCGCTAGAAGGGAGTGGGGTTTACAGGGAGGAGGGTGTCAGGAACCCCTTCAATGCTTATTTTTGGGGGTCTGCCATTCTGGGGGGGGGGATTTTGCTCTGCTGGGAGGGGGGGTCACAGATGTTGTCTCTTAACTATGATGTATCCCTAACTGTGTTCTAAGATGTACCCCTTTGGGTGTGAAGAGGGGGGAAGAATGTGCCAGGGGGGCATCTGCCTTATCATCTCCGCTACGTTGTGAAAACTGATGCAACGCCTGGGAACCGTCCCTTATCAGCTCCGGTTCCCATAACAACTTCGCACCTGTGGGTTGGCTGGAAATGAACCGGACAGTTGGACTCTGGGTGGTGATGGGTTTGTGAAGGGAAGTTTTATTGTTAACGATTTACCCGGGAATTCTTTAGCTCATGCTTTGTTTTGCTGCTTTCACTGTCTCCCAATAAAAGTTCCTGCCAGTTTCAAGAGTTCTGCTTTCTTGGGAACACTAGCTGAGGGAGGAGGAGGAGGAGGAGGAGGAGGACTGTGGGGTCCATATTTATTTATTTATTTATGAGACTTATATTCCTCTTTAAGTGCAAGCACTCTCTAAGCAGTGTACACCAGTAAGCAATGTATAT
The DNA here is from genome assembly GCF_016545835.1 of Crotalus tigris. Classification (NCBI taxonomy): domain Eukaryota; kingdom Metazoa; phylum Chordata; class Lepidosauria; order Squamata; family Viperidae; genus Crotalus; species Crotalus tigris. The sequence goes on along the minus strand of NW_024097545.1, from coordinate 13,452 downwards.
ATATATATATTTACATTGCCCCCAACAATCTGGGTCCTCATTTTACCTACCCCGAAAGGATGGAAGGCTGAGTCAACCTTGAGCCGGTGAGATTTGAACCGCTGACCTGCTGAACACAGTCAGCTAAAGTGGCCTGCAGTACTGCACTCTAACTGCTGCGCCACCTCAGCTCATTGATATTGATCTCTGAGCTGGCTGCTTTCTTGCAGATGTTTCATGACCTGACTAGGTAACATCATCAATGCTAGAAGGGAGTCAGTGCAGTTTGTGGAGAGGGAGAGGAGGAGGAGGACTGTGGGGTCCATACTGATCTCTGAGCTGGCTGTTTTCTGGCAGTCATTTCATGACCTAACTAGGTAACATCATCAATGCTAGAAGGGAGTCAGTGCAGTTTGTGGAGAGGAGGACTGTGGGGTCCATATTGATCTCTGAGCTGGCTGTTTTCTGACAGTCATTTCATGACCTAACTAGGTAACATCATCAATGCTAGAAGGGAGTCAGTGCAGTTTGTGGAGAGGAGGAGGAGGACTGTGAGGTCCCTGGTGCTCTCTGAGCTTGGTTGTTTTCTTGCAGATATTTCATGACCCAACCAGGCAACATCATCAGTATTAGAAGGGAGGAGGAGGAGGAGGAGGAGGAGGAATGTTGGGTCCTTGGTGTCCTCTGAGCTTGGTGGTTTCCTTGCAGACGCTTCATGACCCAACTAGGTAACATCATCAGCACTAGAAAGGAGTTGGGGTTGTTTATATGCAGTGTCTTGCCCCATCAGGGAATCCAAGCAGCGGAACAGAATGGCTTATGGGAGAAGCAGCCCCGTTTCCTATTCCAGCACCCCGGACGGACCCACCTGACAGCATCCCAGCACTGCTCACAGGCGTGCTGCTCCCTGGCAGGCTGGCTGAGTTCATCCGAGCCTGGTCCTTCACGATCGGGTCTGGAAAGACAAGGAAGAAGACGATGAGCCCTTGCATGAACTACTCGGAGCCACGGGAAGGAAAAACATACGATGACCGCCACGGTGTCTGCTCGCTATGCTTGTCGGCCCTGACAGTCGTGGTCTTTTGTTGTTGTTGTTGTTGTTCTGGCGGTCGTTAAAGCAAATGCCATAGTCATTAAGCGAATCCATGGTTCCCTTGGCTGCCGTTTTGCCAGAAATGGGAAGGACATGGTTTTTTTTTCACAAAAACGGTCGTAAAACGTAATCGCCTAAATGTAGGGTGCTGCAAACGGACGTCAACATGTCAAGAGTTGATAAATGCCCGAAATTTGGTCACGTGACCAGAGGGGGATGGGGGGCTGACTGTCAAAACTTTGGAAGCCCAAAATAGTTCCATCGGAACTTTGAACACTTGCTAAGTAACCCGTCGTTAAGTCAAGAACTGATCTGTGTCAAGGTAATAATTGAACAGCTAGCCAGCTTATGTAATGGGAGATGTATGATGTAATGATAATGACTCAGCAGGGTCTGTGTCTCTTTAACAGCCTTTGTATAAAGGGGAAAGCTCTGCTGATGCATTTTCTCCCATTTCCTGCTGTGACTGGTGTGTTGGATCCTGCTGTATTAGCACATGTATGTATATTGTTCCCGATTTATAATATTGTAGATAGTGTAAGATAAACCACTATTTAATATGACCACTGTTTACAGTGTTTACTCCTGGGTTATCTCGCGCAATAAGACTGTGCATGCTCTGACAATCTGTTTGCACAAACAAACATCCCCGTTAGAGGGAGTAGCTTCCAAGTCTTACTGTTTATGGAGAATCTCAGTCATCCCGGTCCTGGTTGTCCCTAAGGTGCTTTTTCAGGAGGCAACTGGACCTTCTCATTTTTCTCCTTTGAAGATGTTTTGCTTCTCATCCAAGAAGCTTCTTCAGCTCTGGCTGGATGGTGGCGGAATGGTTTATACCCCTTGCAGACAGTTGGTCATTTGCCTTCCTTTCGAGAGTTGTTGAGGCCACTTGGAAGTTCACCTGTGTCCTCAGGGTCACCTGAATAGTACAAATGGGTATGGAGCAGGGGTCTTCAAACTTGGCCCGTTTATGACTTGTGGACTTCAACTCCCAGAATTCCTCAACTGAGTCCACAAGTCATAAACGGGCGAAGTCTGAAGACCCCCTGGTGTGGAGCCTTCTTGGGCAGAAAACATCCTGCAGCCAAGAAGGTTCCACGCCCATTTGCACTACTCAAGCGACCCTGAGGACACAGATAAATAGATTAACCTCCAAGTGGCCTCAATGACCCTCTAAACGAAGACAAATGACCAGCTGTCTGCAAGGAGTATAAATCCTTCCATTCCTTACCATCCAGTCAGAACCTGAAGAAGCTTCTGGGATGAGAAGTGAAATGTCTTCAGAGGAAAAGCAGCTTTTCGACTTCCATTATCTCACCTTCCCTCAGTTGCAAAAGCCCTAAGACTGGGTGTGCATGTATGGCCTGGGTAAACGGGAAAGACATTCCACCTGCTTAGTCAGCAACAGCAGGCACACGGATTAAAGATCTATAGGCAGTCCTCGGCATACGGCCACAAGGGAGCCCCAAATTTCTGTCGTTAAGTGAAGCCTTTGTTCAATGAGTTTTGCACCATTTTACAACCTTTCTTGCCCCAGTTGTTAAGCGAATTACGGCAGTTGGTTAAGTTCAGTATCCCAAGTTACCAAATCTGGCTTCCCCCATCGATCCCGCCTGTCAGAAAGGCGCAAAAGGGGATCGCGTGAGCTTGGGACACAGCAGCAGTCATCAAGATGAACCAGCTGCCCAGCATCTGGATTTTGATCACGTGACCCTAGGGGTCGTAAGTGTGGAAAACGGTCCCAAGTCACTTTTTCCAGTGCCGTTGTAACTTCGAAAGGCCACCAAACGAACTGTTGTAAGTCAAGGACTACCTGTGTTTAGTGCAGTTTTCCAGAACCCTCCAAAGTGGGACTACAAAAGCCAACATCCTTATCCAGCCCATCGACATTAAATCTGATCCTGCAGTCTAGCACATTTAGAAGGCCCTAAATTCTTATGTCTCCCAACCTTGGCAATATTAAGATGGCTGGACTTCAACTCCCAGAATGCCTCAGCCAGCTTGGCAATATTAAGATGGCTGGACTTCAACTCCCAGAATTCCTCAGCCAGCTCGGCAATATTAAGATGGCTGAACTCCCAGAATGCCTTGGCCAGCTCGGCAATATTAAGATGGCTGGACTTCAACTCCCAGAATTCCCCAGCCAGCTTGGCAATATTAAGATGGCTGGACTTCAATTCCCAGAATTCCTTGGCCAGCTCAGCAATATTAAGATGGCTGGACTTCAACTCTCAGAATGCCAGCTCAGCAACTGTAAGATGGGTGGACTTTTAACTCCCAGAATCCCCCAGCCAGCATTAGCTGGCTGGGGAATTCTGAGAGATGAAGTCCACCCATCTTAAAGGGGCCCAGCTCTAACAACGCTGTCCTTATACAAAGCTTTATTTTTTTTTTCCTTATCTCAGCTATCAACTCCAGGTCTGATTCCGTATTTGGCAGTACTTGGCCAACATCAACTTGTCGTCAGAAAAGGACGCAACCCTGTCACTCTGAAGAACTAATTAAGTCGGTTAGTGCAGCATCTAGGACCCTGTTCTCCAGGGTTACTCCGAAAAGCAGATCAAGTCATCATTTCCCGCCAGGTGTTTTGTCCGGCAAAGGGACGCTTGACCAGGCTTCTCGAAAGCCGGACTCACAGAAGTAAGGATGCTCCATGGCTTCTCTCGCCGTCAGTCGGGACTGGTGATCGTATCGCAGCAATTTGTCCAGGAAATCTAAGGCTTCAGGGCTGACCAAGTGCTGATTCTCACTGTGGACGAAACGTTCCCATCGCTTCCGCGAGTGCCTGCGGGACAGGGAAGAAGCGCAATCAGGGCGGCGGCCTTTGACCTGTCCCTGGCAGCTGCGTCAGGTTGTTCTAAACTGCTTTTAAGAAAATGTCTAGGGCTCCCCAATTCAAGGTTAGGGGGTCCCTTGGGGCTCTCTGAGCTTGCTGGTTTTCTTGCAGACGTTTCATGACCTGACTAGGGAACGTCATCAGTGCTAGAAGGGAGTGGGGTTTATAGAGAGGAGGAGGAGGAGGAGGAGGAGGAGGAGGAGGAGGAGGAGGGAGAGAGAGGAGGACTGAGGGGTCCTTGGTGCTCTCTGAGCTTGTTTGTTTTTTGGAAGACATTTCATGACCTGAGTAGGGAACGTCATCAGTGCTAGAAGGGAGTGGGGTTTATGGAGAGAGGAGGAGGAGGAGGAGGAGGAAGGAGAGAGGAGGACTGAGGGGTCCTTGATGCTCTCTGAGCTTGCTTGTTTTCTTGCAGATGTTTCATTACCCAACCAGGGAACACCATCAGTGTTATAAGGGAGTGGGGTTTATGGAGAGAGGAAGAGGAGGAGGAAGAGGAGGAAGGAGAGAGGACTGAAGGGTCCTTGGTTCTCTCTGAGCTTGTTTTCTCATCAGTGCTAGAAGGGAGTAAGGTTTGTGGAGGGGAAGAGGAGGGGGAGCCGTTTCATGACTAACTAGGTAACATCATCAGTGCTAGAAGGGAGTGAGAGCAAACCCCCATTTCCTTCTGGCACCGATGATGTTATCTAGTTTGGTAATGAAACGTCTGCAAGAAAATCATCAAGCTCAGAGAGCACCAAGGAGAGTCCTCCTCCTCCTCTTTCTCCTCCTTTCTTCTCCACAAATCCCACTCCCTTCTAACATTGATGTTGTTCCCAATTTGGGTTATGAAATGTCTGCAAGAAAACAAGCAAGGCAAGGACCCCTCCTCATTTCAACCCTCAGTTGCAAATATTCTCCTTTATTGGTATCACTCAAGGTCATTCTGGGGAAGCTTACAAAAATACACACACACACACACACACACACACACACACACACACACACCAATCAAACCGGCCACCTGATGACCTCTGTATCCCCCCTAGCGTCCCCCAGGCTGGTTGGCAAAACCTGCTCTTTCATATAATTTCCCAAAAGGCAACTCTCACCTGCCAGCCAAATCAGGATAAGTCTAATGATTTATTGCAAGCTTAAGTTTCCTACAAGAATCTGAGCTACTAATGGACAAGAGAAATGAGCGGGAACAAGATCTCTTGTGGGAGTGCAGGGACTCGTGGCTGATGACGTGTTTTGATAGCCCCCTCCCCTGGGCTCAGCCGGGTTATCTCCTACAACCCTACAGCAGGGGTCGGCAACTTTAAACACTCAAAGAGCCACTTGGACTCATTTCCCAGAGAAAACACTGGGAGGGGGCTTGAGTGAAGAATTTAATTCAAAAGAAACAGAGGCTGCTGTGCATGAGTTCTCTCTCTCCCCCCCCCTCCTTTCTCTTCCTCCCCCCTCTTTTTCCCCCTCTCTGCGATCTTCTGCTTACCAGCTGGCCTGATGCTGGCTGTTCTCCAACAAGCTGACATACATTCTTATTGGGCTGGCTCTCTCCTGCCCTTGGTATGCCAGTCCTCTTCCCTCCCCCCCCGTGTGTGTGTGTGTGTGTGTGTGTGTGTGTGTGAGAGAGAGAGAGAGAGAGAGAGAGAGAGAGAGAGAGAGAGAGAGAGAGAGAGAGAGAGATGCTGCTTTCTGCTGAGACACAGCAAAGGCAGGAGCCCCGCCCAATAAGCTTGTCAGTGAACAGCATGAGGCCACCCTCTTTTTTACACACACACACAGAGAGAGGGGGGGGAGCGCAAGTGCCTCTCTCTGTCTCTCTCTGCAAATGACCGGGAGCCACAGGAGAAGGCTGAAAGAGCCACATGCGGCTCTGGAGCTGTGGGTTGCCGACCCGTGTCCTACAGCAACTGGACTTCCTTTATTTTCCATTCCTCTCCCTTCCTCAAACACACACACACACACACATACACACACAGATGAACACCATTTGTGGAATGTGGGCTGCCCTCCATATCTGGCTCTTGATCCCTTCCATCCTACCTGCCCAGGATGTCGTTGAAACGGGGGTCGAGCTCAATGTTGTATTTGTCAATGTAGTCGTAAAGGTCTTCTGTTCCCAATACTTTGGCTATTCTCACCAACTGCAAACAGACAATGGGAGACAGAGGGTGGGGTGTAATGATTAAAAAAAAATACAGATAATCCTTGACTTAACCATTTGTTTCGTGATCGTTTGAGGCTCCAGTGGCATTGAAAAAAGTGACTTATGACTGTTTCCCCACACTTACGACCACTGCGGCATCTCCATGATCACATGATCAAAATTCAGCCGCTTGGCTACTGGCTCATATTTACGATGGTCGCAGTGTCCCACGGTCATGTGATTCCCTTTTGTGACCTTGTGACAAGCCAATAGGGAAGCCAGATTCACTTAACAACCGTGTTACTACCTTAACTGCACTGATTCATTTAACCGTGTTACTACCTTAACGAGTGCAGTGATTCACTTAACAACCGTGTTAGTACCTTAACGAGTGCAGTGATTCACTTAACCGTGTTACTAACTTAACAACCGCAGTGATTCACTTAACCATGTTACTAACTTAACTGCAGTGATTCACTTAACCATTTTACTACCTTAACGACTGCAGTGATTCACTTAACAACCGGGTTACTATCTTAACTGCAGTGATTCACTTAACAACTGTCACTAACTTAACTATAGTGATTCACTTAACAACTTACTAACTTAACTGCAGTGATTCACTTAATAACCATTACTAAGTTAACAACTGCAATGATTCACTTAACAACTGTTTTACTAACTTAACTGCAATGATTCATCTCGTGACACTGAAGTTCTTTGCAAACAATTGCCTCCAGCAACCAGCCCTGCCCACACATTCCCTTTTTGTTACGCAACCCCCAAGGCTTTGTTTCTCACTGCTTTCTCCTCTTTCCCTGGAGTCGCCCCATTGCCTCCCTTTGTTCTACTCATGTGACCTGTCTACCTTTACCAGCGTCTCTGAGGTCTTCCAGCTGTGCTTCCTCCCAGTCCCAGCACAGCTGGCTCTCAGCTTGATCATGAGTGGAGGGACCAGCCTCTTCATTAGTTTGATGGCTCTCCAGGCCCCTCCTCCTCCTCCGATTCCCCAGGCCTTAACTACACGGATCACAGGCTGGCACGGAATCACAACAGGTGCGATGCAGCCCCAGTGGGAGGATGTCCCATGTGTCTATCAGGGCATCTACCTGTCTTGAGGGTGAAAGTTCGTTCTCTGAGCTTGCGGATTGGTTTCCGAACATTTCGTTACCAGGCTAGGTAACATCTTCAGAGGGGTTTAAGGGGTGTGTGTGTGTCAGTGCTCTTCTGTTTAGAGGGCTTCGGGGCTGGGTGTGTCGAGTGAGGGTCTTGTGATGGGTCAGGTGTGAGTCACCAGTGAGAGGCTGGTGATGGCTCTTGCGATGGGGGGGGGGGTTTACATCAGATCATGGTCCTTGGGAGGTGAACTGCTGGTGGAGGGGAGATAATGCGGGATGATTATGGGCCACTGCTGTCTCTGGTGGGCTGTGTGATTTGGATTCTGAGGGGTTCATAGGCTGGTTGTAGGTCGATGTGTGTCAGGATAATTTCATAGCTAAGCAGCTTATGTAATGATGCAATGTAAGGTAGATGATGCAATGGTAAGAATAACTGAGCAGGGTCTGTGTCCCTTTAAGAGCCTGAGTATAAAAGGGAAGGCTTTTGCTGCTGTGTTCTCTCTCGTCCGTTTCCTGCTGTAATTGCTGTATGTTGCGAGTGTGCTGTCTTACCACGTGTATTTTGTTCCTAGCGTATATTGTAGATAGTGTAATATAAACCACCATTTAATACAAACCACTGTTTACTGTATTTACTCCTGGGTTACCTCAGCGCAACAAGACTGTGCATGCTCTGACAATGTGTCTGTTAATGGAACTGCTTATGCAGTGCCAGGCTTCAATGAACTCAGGTGGTGGCGTGGCCAATGGTTTTTGTGTCGCCCCAATCAAACTGGTGCTGCTTGGGGTCGGTGTGGGTCCCCATCAGGAGACCCATCACCAGCCTCTCGCCCCTGACCCATCACAAGACCCTCACTTGTCACACCCACCCCTGAAGTTCTCACAAACGGAAGAACACCAATACTAACATCCCCCAACACTGAAGATGTTACCCAGTCTGGTGACAAAATGTTTGGAAACCAACCCACAAGTTCCGAGAACGAAACTTCACCTTCATCCTACAGATATTCGCCACTACTGCAAATCTTCCTGTCTACCTACCCCTGGACAAGGCTGACCTCATGTCGAAAGTATAGGCCGGGAGAAACCCATTGGTGGATTCTCCATCTCCAGTGCTGGAGAACTACCTGTCTACCTACCCCTGGACAAGGCCGACCTCATGCCGAAGGTGCAGGCCGGGAGGTTTTGCTACCCATGCACTCACCTGATCGTAATTGTCGTGACCGTGGAAAAAGGGCTCCTTTCGAAAGATCATGCTGGCGAGCATGCACCCCAAACTCCACATGTCCAGACTGTAGTCGTACATCTGTAAAGGGAGGGGGGGAGGAAGGGAGAGGGGAAAGAAGAAGAAAGAAGAAGTCCATCAGCCTGGCTCGCTTGCAGATCGACAAGGAAAAGACCCAACAAGGATAGACTGCGTTCTCTCATGGGGAATTTGCACAGTCTGCATTCAGCAGGTAGGAAGAAAACCTCCCATAATTTCCATCCTACCGATCCATAGGTAGTCCTCTACATATGGACATCATGGAGCCCCAAATTTTGGTGGCTAAGTGAAACATTTCCAACGTCTCCTCCTCCTCCTCCTTTCCCTACAACCCCCGTGAGCTGGGTTGGGCCAAGAGGAAGGAACTGGGGGGCTAAGCAGAACTAGAACTCACCATCTCCTGTTGATTGGCCCAAAGCCACCCAGTTGCTTTTATACCTAAGGTGAGACTATAACTCGCAGTCTACTGGTGATTGGTCCAAAGTCACCCAGCCGGCTTTCATGCCTAAGGCGAGACTAGAACTCGCAGTCTCCTGGGGATTGGCCCAAAGTTACCCAGTTGCTTTCCTACCTATGGCAGGACTAGAACTCACAGTCTCTTGGTGATTGGCCCAAAGTCACTCAACTGGCTTTCCTGCCCAAGGTGGAATTAGAATTCACTGTCTCCTGGTGACTGGCCCAAAGTCACCAGCCAGGTTTTATGCCTAAGGCGGGACTAGAACTCTCCGTCTCCTGGTGATTGGCCCAAAGTCACTCAGCCAGCATTCATGCCTAAGGCGGGACTAGAACTCCCAGCCTCCTGGCGATTGGCCCAAAGTCATTTAGCTGACTTTCATGCCTAAGGCGGGACTAGAGCTCCCAGCCTCCTGGCGATTGGCCCAGACACCCATTTCTTCCTGCCTACAGGACTAGAACTCAACGTCTCCTGGTGACTGGCCCAAAGTCACCCAACTGGCTTTCCTGCCTAAGGTGGGACTGTCTCCTGCTTTCTAGCCGGGTGCCTTAACCACTAGACCAAACTGGCTCTAAATAACATTTTTATTTTTTTCATTTCATTTTGCTTTCTTTTTTCATCCTAGGCTCTACTGGGGCAGCCCAATGGCTGGTTTCGGCCGTCCTTTTTTCCCAGGTGTGTGGTCATTTCCACATCAAAAGCGCAATTACCTGATAGTCTACAAGGAGTTCCGGGCCTTTGAAGTATCTGGAAGCCACTCGGACGTTATATTCCTGACCCGGATGATAGAATTCAGCCAAACCCCAGTCTATTAGCCTCAGCTAAAAAAAGAAGAAAAATTAAGGTGGGAGGTGATTTTTTTTACCTTGGTTGGCAACACTTTGCAGATCCCCTGATGGAATGGGTAACAAAAGAAATTAAAAGAAAAAAAAAGCTGTAGAAATCCACAATTATTAGACACAGCTCAGAAATGAAACAGCCATACCGTATATGCCAGGGTACAAGGTGACCCGGCGTATAAGACGACCCCCGTCTTTGTCGCTGAGTCGCATTCCTAGAACGTCATCTTATACGCTGGAAACTACCAGTATTTCCGGCGTATAAGACGACTCGGCGTATAAGACGACCCCCGTCTTTGGCGCCGATTTGAACGCTTGTGGAAGTCGCCTTATACGCCGGCATATACGGTAGTTTAAAACAGGGGTCTTCAAACTTGACCCTTTGATGACTTGTGGACTTCAACTCCCAGAATTCCTCAGCCAGGCACGCCTGGCTGAGGAATTCTGGGAGCTGAAGTCCACAAGTCATCAAAGGGCCAAGGTTGAAGACCCCTGGTTTAAAAGTACCACTGAATTACAGCCAGTCCTCAACTTGCAATCGCAACTGAGGCCCCAAATTTCCGTTGCTAAGCGAGACACGTTGCTAAATGAATTTTATCTCTTTTGACAACCTTTCTTGCCACCACTAAGCAAATCCCTGCAGTTGTTAAGTGAGTCACATGGCTGTTAAGCGAATCAGGCTTCCCCCATTGACTTTGCTTGTCTGGAAGACCGCAAAAGGGGATCATGTGACCCCTGGGACGTGGCAACCGTCATAAATATGAACCATTTGCCAAGAGTTTGAATTTTGATCATGTGACCATGGGGATGCTCCAGCGGTCGTTAAGTGTGAAAAAAAAGGTCCTACGTCACTTTTCCCAGTGCTGTTGTAAGTTGAATGGTCACATAACTTAAGGACCACCCGTACTAAAGAAATTAAAGAGAGTATAAGAGTAAATTATTTTGTTTTGTATTATCTGTCCAAGCCAGAGGATGCTCACAATAGGCCATAGTCCCATTGTGCTGATTGAATATAAGTAGTCCTCAAGTTACGGTCACAATTGAGCCCCAAATCTACATTGCTAAGTGAGTTTGCCCCATTTTACGACTTTTCGTGCCCCGGTTGTTAAGTGAATCATTGGGTTTATTAAGTTAGGACCACGGTTGTTAAGTGAATCTGACTTCCCCACTGACTTTTCTTGTCAGAAAGGCGCAAAAGGAGAGTCACGTGACACACACACACATATGCGGCCGTCATAAATGTGAGTCAGTTGCCATGCGGCTGAATTTCGATCACACGATCAAGATGCTGCAACAGTTGTGTGAAAAACGGTCCTCAGTAGCTTTTTTCAGTACCGCTGTAACTTTGAACGGTCACTAAGTGAACTGTTGTGAGACAAAGACTGCCTGTATACCAAATTTCTCTTTTTTCCTAATCGGTTTTTTTAGCAAGACCTAGGCCAGGGGTTGGCAACCTTGGCTCTTTTATGACTGGTGGACTTCAACTCCCAGAATTCCTGAGCCAGCATGGCTCAGCTTGGAAACCTCTCCCTTTCCCCTCAGCATGGCTGGCTCGGGAATTCTGGGAGTTGAAGCCCACGAGTCACAAAAGAGCCAAGGTGGCATACCCCTGACCTAGGCCACAAGGTAAGGGGGCAAGCCTCGGCAGCCCACTGAAGTACAGTGAGGAGAAAGAGCGTGAACCCTCACTGTCCACCATTCCTCACCTTTCGATGCTCGTGGTCAATCATGACGTTGTGAGGTTTGACGTCTCTGTGCATGATCCCCATACTGTGGCAATAATCCAGGGCCTGCAGAAGTGAAAGATACCCCAAGATCAGAAAGAGGGGTTCATATATACCAGGGGTCTTCAAACCTGGCCCTTTTATGGCTTGTGGACTTCAACTCCCAGAATTCCTCAGCCAGGCGTGCCTGGCTGAGGAATTCTGGAAGCTGAAGTCCACAAGCCATAAAAGGGCCAGGTTTGAAGACCCCTGTTCTATAGAATATATAAGGCAAGTATGAGTATTTTGAGGAAATCTTGAAGGAACATTCTGGAAAAAGAGTAGATAGAGGCCTAGTTCAGATTTTTGTTGGCTGCTTTGTGGCTCTGCAGCTGGAAGAGAGGTAATTATCACTAAATGTAGAACAAGGGTAGGATTTCTGCTTTTTTTTTCCCTCATAAAGAATGTAATATAGGTATGTAGTCCTAAACCAGTGGACTTCAAACTTGGCCCTTTTAGGACTGGTGGACTTCAACTCCCAGAATTCCTCAGCCAGCAAGGGGAATTCTGGGAGTTTGAAGTCCACCTGTCTTTAAGGTTGCCCAGGTTGAGAAACATTTCCTTAAGCAATTTATTCAAGGTGGAGAGGTGAGATTATAAAGCAGTGGCAACTCTGAAGAGAAACCAATCTTACTACTCTGAGGTTCTATTGGTTACAATGCTATTAAATAATGAGGAAGGGAAGAAAATAGAGAAAAAGGGAAAGGAAGGGAAAGGAAAGGAAAAGAAAGATGGAGGGAAGTAGGAAAGAAAGAAAGAAAGAAAGAAAGAAAGAAAGAAAGAAAGAAAGAAAGAAAGAGAGGGGGGAGAGAGAAAGAAAGAAATAAAAAAGAAAAAAAGAAAGGAAGGAAGGAAGGAAGGAAGGAAGGAAGGAAGGAAGGGAGGGAGGGAGGGAGGGAGGGAGGGAGGGAAAATGGAGAAGAAGGAAAGGAGAGGAGAGGAAAGAGAAAGGGACACATCTGAATCAAGAGATCTGATTCATCTATCCTTGGTCTGTCTTAACTCCTCAGGGAAAGAAGAAAGACCTTATCAAGCCCCAAAATGGCTGACCTCTATTTCTCAAATGCTATTTCTGGACCACCTCAAACGCACTTAACAAAAGTCAACTCACCTTCAAGATTTCATACATGTAGAACCGAATGTCGTAGTCTGTTAACGTCTGATATAATTGCTGTGGGGAATTAACACAACACGGTCAAAGAGGAATCCAGCATCAACCTTCCCATTTGTCACCCAACAAGGAAATTAGGCACAATCTCAGTGTGTGGATCCACTTCTAGGCGGCTTAAAAATACACATTTCCTGAACTGGTTATCGTCCTAATTCACAGCATTGCTGGCTGTGGAATTCTGGGAGTTGAAGTCCACATGCCTTAAAATTGTCAAGTTTGGGAAACACTGTCCTAATTTAACATTTTCCTGTGCCAGATCCCTGTAGCAGGACTGTCTTCAGAGGGGGGGGCTGCATTGCACATATAATTGACCCCCCACACAAACCCAATTTCTTACAGTGGGAACTGGGCGTCCACAGCAATGTCTTCTGCCTTGATAAAAGCTACTGACTTCTGCCTGACTTTACGTTCTTTTTTTTTTCCACCGTTGTTAAGCAGAACACGGTGGTTAAGGGAATCACAGGGTCCCAGCTTCCTCCCTTGACCTGGGAAAGTCACAGAGGGGGGGATCACGCGACCCTGGGACGTTGCAACCGTTGCAAATAAATGCTGGCTTGCCAAGGATCCAAACATAACCGCCAGGATGCTGCAAGGAAGGATTATAAGCCACTTTTTTCAGCCCCGCCCCAGCTTGGAACGGCCGTTAAATAAATGGTCATTAATATGAGGACAACCTGTACTGTATATATCAGTGATAGAAAAACTTTTAACGACCGAGTGCCCAAAAACTGGCCTCGCCCCTGCTCCACCCCGATGCTCTGCCACTGCTCTGCCACCCCATCCACCACCCTGCCTGCCCAC